>NW_026006668.1:87198-121916 GCF_001458135.2 Marmota marmota marmota
AGTCAGTCAACTAATCAGTGCATTTCCTTTCAAACAATTTAGAAATGACATACACACTTACCCTTATATTGGTAATAATGTAAGTAAAATTCTATTAATACAAAAACAGTAAAAAAAACAATAAAACTGTCATTTTCTCAGAAATCATGATTGAGGCACTTTTAAAATAAAAATGATATTGTGTTGGACTGGGGATATAGCTCAGTTGGTAGAGTGCTTTACTCACATTAACAAGGCATTAGGTTCAGTCTCCAGTACACACACACACACACACACACACACACAACACACTCACACACACACACACACACACTATATATATATATATATATAGTGTTTAAACCTGAAACTTAAAAAGAAAAATACATGTGAATACAGTATTTATGAAAAAGTCTTCTTGCCATCTATTACTCAATAGGCACATTGTAATTTACTCTGGCAAGAAGTCATATGAAAGATAAGAGTGTGGATAGAAGTCACAAGAACTTCTCTCACATGATCATAGACAAGGTAAGGCATAATGGTAATTCATTTAGAAATGAATGTTACATAGGGAAGAGTTCAATTTTTCAAGGACTTTCAAAAACATGATCTCATGATCTCACTGGAGAGAATCTTTATGGATATAATCAATGCGGTAAAGCCTTCACTTATTACAGTTTTATTTATATTCATAAAAATCTTATACTAAAGACAATCCCTATAAAGTAAACAATATGGAAAAGCTTTTAGTTATTCTAGCTCCATTAGAAAACATGAAAAAAATTCATATTTGAAAGAAGCACTATGAATGGAAACAATGTGGTAAAGCCTTGGCTTATTAAAATTCCACTCAAAACCATGATCAAGCCAGGTGCAGTGATGCATGCCTATAATCCCAGATGTTTGTGATGCTAAGAAAGGAGGATCACAATTTCAAAGACAGCTTCAGCAATTTAGTGAGACCCTGTCCCTAAATAAAATAGGAAAAAAAAGGGTTGGAGATGTGGCTCAGTGGTTCAGCACCCCTGAGTTCAACCTCTGGTCCCCCAAACAAAACAACAACAACAAATCTATAAATTCATCCTAGAGGAAAGCCTTATCAGTGTAAGCAGTGTGTTAAAGAATACACCTTCCAAGGTTATATCTCAATTACCCACCTTCTCTGCTTAGTAGAGAGGGAAGGGACAACAAAGTGAAATAAAACAAAAGAAATGTTCATATGTACAGACAACTGAGGAGTGGGTGATTTCCACTATTATCCTTTGTGTTACCTATCAGTTAGAGGATTGTAGCCTTTTAGAGTTTTTTTCTCACAGCAGAAGGAAATTCATCTTAATTCAAACAGGAATCTCCAAATTTTGTCAATTTAGACCTTTCCTCCTAAAGTTGTTGTCTCCTTGCACAGCACCATTGGCTGTGGGTCAAATTCCCAGCACCTGAGCCTTTGGGGGACACTTTATATTCAACCTATACCTCTTTATTTACATTTAAAAAAAAACTCATGCAGGAAGTCTCTATGTAAATAGTATGGAATAGAATTCAAGTTTTCCAATTTTATTCAAACAAACTAAATGACTTTTATTAGAGAAAAACCTGATAACTTTAAGAAATCTGATAATGCTTTCAATTTTTCAGTTTTTTTAAAACATGGAATTATTCAAATGTGAGAAAAGTCATGCATATGTGAAAAGTATGGTAATGTTTTACCATATTCATTTTAAAACAAAAAAAAATTTAGTCTTGAGAAAAACACTACTAAGGCATGGAAAGGAGGATGCTTTTATTTTTACTGTATCTATTCAGAAGTGAATAATGAATGCTGGAACTGAACATGTGTGTTAAATTGACTTTAAAATGTGAAAACGTTGTTTTTCCTGGCCCAATCTCTTATCATGGAATAAGAGGTTTGTATATTCAATTTTCTAATATTTTGATGCTTTTTGTCTTGATAGTCAAAAATTTTGTATATATTGGTATAATATATCATACATTATTAGCTAGTACACATAGTGTATGTATGTGCACACAACATTGTGTAAAGTATATAGGAGACATAGTAGTTTGTATGAAACTACATTGTAAATAACTAGTTTATATGATAATGTACGTAAATGTACTTAAACTGTATGTAATTGATGTTATAGTATTTTGTATTAAATAGTTTCATAATGTAGTTTTTAAAACTTATCAATCTGTAGTATAAAATGATTCATCTTTCTTCCAGTAAGCCCAATTAATTATCCCAAACCAATTTTTAGAAACTTGCTTTAATGATACTATATAGTCTCACCCCCTTGCTAACAGTTTGTTCTCTCAGCCACCCTTAGTGGCTCTGGAGAACTTACAGTGATCGCCTATGCTCGACAGTGAATACATGTGACAAAATGCTGTCCAGCCCATCTGTCATGTGATGGTTGTCATGTGTTTGTCTCAGTAACCTAGGGTATTATTTTCTATAATCAGTGGGGTCAGTGAGAAATTATTAAAACCATTTATAACACAAGCAGAAGTATGAGTCATATTTTCAGAACCAACAGTTGTTGATGGCCTTTGGCTCATGTCATCACAAACTTATGAGTTATACCATGTGTTGTCATCTCTTCCCACACATAAACATTCTGTTACATAGAGAGAAATGGTTTATAAACTGTGCCATACATGGCACTCATCCACCATTAAGGTTGTAAAAGCAAGGTACCTTAACCATTCAGCATTGAGTCCTGATTACTGAGTCAGGCTGTAGCTTTATGGTAACTGCATTTAGTCTGGTCACCATTATTATTTGTATTGGTCACCATGTACATACAACCATTGTACAATCCTGGGAGATGACCAGGCATAGTTTCTTGTAAAGTTGCAAAAAGCAAGTAGACACATAACTTGGGGAGAATTAAAGGAATCCCCTAGTTAGATTCAGTTGTCTAACAAGGGCTATTGTGCAGGCAAGATGGTGTATTTGTCTGTCTCCTGTGTGCGGCTTCCTCTGCAGCCGTATGTTTACCTTCTGATGAGGTTTCAATCTATGGTGCTGGCACTGATGAGTATAGAAGGAAGGAGCATTTGGCATTAACCTATCATAATGCATGAGAAAAATCTAACTCAACAGGTTCTTCCCATGAAAAAAGACTGGATTGTTTGTGGGCTTTCCTTAGTACTGCTGCTTGATCACAAAAGTGGATATGGCATCTACTTTTATAGGTTACTAATTACTGAAATAATAGTAATTGTATTGACATAAGAAATTGGTAAACTAATAAGTCTCAGATTTGAAAATTCAATGCCCTTAAGTCAAGAACAGGTTCAACCAGATTAAAATGAGGTGTTTCTTCAAATAACAAATATTNTGGATACTTGTAGATTGCTATTACTTTTGTAGGAGCTCTCAATACAAGATTTTCTTGAGTCTCAGAGAAGACTTTGGATTTGAACTCTGAGCAATCATGGAACTGTTGAGATTGTGGAGACTTGTGGAAAGGGATAAAATGTATTTTGCATTATGACATGGTTTTGAGCTTTTGGGGGCCAGGAGTGGAATGTTTTGGTTTGGATGTGATGTGTCCCCCAAAAGCTCACATGTGAGACAATACAAGAAGGTTCAGAAATGAAATGATTTGGTTTTAAGAATCTTAGCCCAGTGATTTAATCCTCTGATAGGGATTAACTGAGTGGTACCTGAAGTGGTATGGTACAACTGGAGGAGGTAGAAATTGGGGAATGGCTTTGGGTATATAGATTTTTCTATCTGCTTTTTGATCATCATGATGTAAGCTGCTTTGCTCTACCACACTCTCCCACCATGATGTTTAGCCTCACCTCAAGCCCCATGGAATGGAGCCAGCCTTCAATGGACTAAGACCTCTGAAACCATGAACCCTGAAATAAACTTGCCTCTTCCATGATTGGACTGGATGGGTCCTTTAGTCACAGTAGTGAAAAATCTAACAAGGTCATAGTTTTTAAGTAATCTAGGTATATTGTAAGAATTAAAGTAGGTGAATATGAATGTTTACAAGTTACATAATTAACTTTCCCTTGTGTTTACAACAGTAATTGAAACTTACATAAGTTATTTCTGAGTTAAAATACTGAGTTTTAATTGTTAAAAATGAGGATAAAATCACCTAATATTGACTTTTAAAAAATTTTATAAAAATATATTTTATTTTATTATTACAATACAGAATGAAATGGCACCTTATAAATTTCTGATCTTTGTAGGATTGTAGCTGTGTCACTTAATTGCTAGTGTGAGTATAGGTTAATATGTCACTTCACTGCTGTTTGAACTATAAATTTTTAAGCATGGCTTTGTTTGAAATATAGCTTCTAGGAATGTAAGCTTGCAGATATCTTGAGAAATTGCTCCATGTGGTAATGGCTACTTCCAGATATCACTTGCAGATTTTTCTCTGCCTTTGTTCTGCTGCTGTAAACTGTTTATTGCAAGAACTTCCACTCATGGTTTTTGGTCATGAATTCAAACCCACCAATGTTGTAATGGTTAAGAAAGGATGTCAATTTTTTCTATAAAAGCCCTGTGTAACCTCAGCTTGGGACCCAGAATTTCAGAGCTCATCTGGGTCTTCTGATGTAATAAACCTGAGTTTTCCTACCATCTCAGTTTTGCTTGTGCTCTTGCTGAATGTGATTTCCCCAGCATACATGTTCTCTTTCACATTAAAAACAATTGACCTAGGGAAGCATATATTTCTCTAATTCATATAATATGTATTCAATTGTTGGTATAAGTCAAATACTTTAAATATTGTCAATTTTATACATTTTCACCATAAAGTTGATAAATCAAAATTTCTTAAGGCATATATAATTTCACATACTAATTATATAAAAAATTACAGGTGTTATGGTAAAACATTTATTAAAGAGATTAACTCATGACTTATGGACAAAAATAATAAACAGTTTAGCTTTTCATAATGTGGATGAAAAAAAATTAAACAGCCAGGCATGGTGGTCTCAGCAGTTGGCAAGGCACTAAGCAACTCAATGAGACCCTGTCTATGAATAAAATAGAAAATACAAAAATAAAATAATAAGGCTGGGGATGTGTATTAGTGGTCAAATGCCCCTGATTTCAATCCCTGGTACCAAAAATAAATAAATAGAAATAATAATAATAAAGAAAAGAGAAACAATGAGTAGGAGGGAAATTTAAATGTATCTCTAAGTGTAAGGATATTTCTGTAAGGAAAGTTTACAATTATAAAGTTGACTTTTGTATGAAAATGTAGAGATCAAAGTAGATGGAAGGAAACATGCAATTTGAAAAGACAATGAATCACAGGCCTTCAGATGTCTCAGAAAGTTTTCGTTGCATCCTACCCCATCATATGACCAGAAATGTATCAGGGAAGAATTCTTTTCATGGTAAGTTCCAGAGGGACCTTCCATAAACCCCTTCACTTGGAATCACCTCTGGAAGGATTTTTCTGCTCACTGATATAGCTGAAACTAGGGTTGAAGTAGATCCAGATGCATCATGTGCAAGTGTTGGATCATGCTGCTCAGGTAGAGTTGGGTTTGGAGGTGCATGGAATTCAAGAGTTACAAGGCATGGCAGCTTCTGTTTGAATTACAAAGGAAAGCATGGGACTAAAGAACAAACACTTGTACCAGTGACTGAACTCCTTCAGGAACCCCACATGGGAAAATTCCTAAAGAGAATGTAGTGAAGTTACCAGAAAAACATTGCCTGGGTATCAATTTTCTGCACCATGTTTGAAAATCACTGATATTAGCATAAGGTCCTCGATTTCAGCCACTGAAACTAGCAAAGTTCCAGGACTTGAGTTCTTCAAGGCCTTGGGAGAGTACACCTCACCAGAATATACACCCGATGGTGGTCATGGGGATTTGGGATTTAATCTCTACCACTCTGAATTTCTTTCTTACTTGAGACTGGCTCCTTTCTTTCACTTCTTTATTTCTTCATTTTGGAAAAGGGATGCGTGTCCTGTATCATCATATTTTAGAAGTATGGAACTTTATTTTATAAAATAGGCCCAAACATGAAAGAGTATATTCTTTAAATCTCAAAAGAGACTTTGAACTTATAATTTTGAGTGATATTGTAACCAGCTAAATTTTGAGACTCGAGAGAATAGAGAATTCATTTAGAATTGTGAGAAAGACATGATCTCAGGGAATGAGAGGCATAATATACTGGATTGGATATGCTTTAAGTCTATCCCCCAAAATTTATTCATTGAGAGTTTGATCACCAGTTCAACAATGTAAATGTTGTTGGGAATTTTCAAGAGTCTTTTCTTATATTTTTATTTTTATTTCAATGACAAAAATTAGAGTGAATTTTTGAATTTGTTCTTTCTCTCTATATATGACAAGAGGGTATTTTGACATATTATACATACATGGAATATAACCTATTCTAATTAGGATCCCATTCTTCTGTTGTACATGATGTGGAGTTTCACTGATGAAGGGCTCACATATGAACATAAGAAAGTTATGTCCAATACATTCTACTGTTTTTCCTATTTCTATTTCCCCATCCCCCCACCTGATGTGTGTTAGCATTCTCATATAGAAAGAAACATTCAACCTTTGGCTTTGGGGGGATTTCTTTATTTCACTTAGCATGATGATCTCCAGATCCATCAATTTACTGGAAAATTTATAAATGTGTAGCCAGTAATTCACTGGAGATAAATTACAGGCCACTGATTTGGATATAATTTCATATTCTAATTATTTCACTTCTAAACTTTTTTTTGTACAGTCTCACATGAGCTTCTGAGAGAAACCACAGATCCAAAAAAGGACATTCTACTCCTTACAAAAGCCCATTTCATTTTTAAGAGTCCCCATCATCTTAACAGTTTCAGCATTGCCCAAAAGTACAAGTACAAAGTCTTCTCTGAGACTAAAGGCAAACTTAACCTGAACCTTGTATAATTCAAAAGAAAGTCACCCAGATCCAATATATAATGGCACAGAATAAAGATTTTCATTCCACCAGGGAGAAACAGGGTGTAAGATAAAACCAAGACTCAAATTCAGCTTGGCATCCAGGATGTGGTGAATATGCTATGCTGATATTCTCTCCAAAGAGATTCTGTAGCTCCATCCCTATATCTTTGCTGATTGCAGACCACATAGCATCTCTTTACTTGTTTCTTCTCAAAAGTTTTCAATTTTCCTCAGCAGATGTCCCACAGTACTGGTATCTCTTAATCTCAGGTATATTCATTTCAGCTTCCTTTTCACATCTTCATGCCTCACCCTCTCAGGGCAGTCCACAAGGATTCTGTCCCTGAAACTCTTTCCTCATCTACAGGCCTTCCTTTGAAATTTCTGTGGAAGCCTCCTTGACCCCCTAAATTCAGCATTATGCATTCCTGAGGAACTGAAGGACACGATTAACACCACGGTCTCCCATGATCTGAAGCAATAGACAAGCTTTCTTGGTCCTGTTTGTAGCAGCACTTTAGTTTCTGCTTTACTCAGCATAGTGAAGCCACTTCCTAGACTCCACAATGCAAGAAAGGTATTACCATGGTCTTTTTTCAAAGTAATTTTTATTTTTATACTCCTGAGCCTAAAATGGATGTGGTATGCCCATTTATGAGCTACCTTCAAGCCATATTTTCTATTTTCTAATGTACCTAGGACTTTCTTAGTGACTTTAATGCTTTTTAAAAACTACATATTCAATAGATCTAGATTTACGAGCAATTTTCTGGGCAAACACCCAAGTTTTTCTAATAAAAAAAAAACTTCTTTTTTTAAAATTAGAAAAATAAAAAAAGTTCTTCTCTGTTTTCTGCTTGTAATAGTTACAGTAAACTAAAAGCCTTCAGGAATATTAAGATCACTGCCTGGATTTTGTGCTGTCTTGAAATTTTCTCTGCCCGATTAGTCCATCATCTTTAAAGTCAACCTTACAGAAAGTCTCAGGGTATGGGCAAAAGGTAGAAAACTTATTTGACATAACTAATGGGAATGAACTCTAATTATAAATTTCTAATAGTCTGCCTATGCAACTCTTGAGCTCATTCTTGTCTTTGCAGACTCCTATCAGCATTCTGAACTTCAGAATCCCCACAAGAATTACACACTAAACTCCACTTACAACATTCTAAAATGTTTATTTTCCAGTTTGGATCTTTAAACTAAGCCAGTTCCCAAAAACCAAAGGCCAAAGCTTTGCTCTGATATGCAGATGCTAAATCACAATAAGGGGTGTGAAGGTAAGAGTAAAAATGTTTTGAGATTAGACAAAGAGGAATAAAGGGAAGGAAGGGAAAATGGCAATAGGAAAGATAGTAGAATAAATAAGACATTATTTTCCTATGTGCATATATGACCACAGGATCAATGTAATTTTTTCATCATGTAAGAATGGAAGAATGAGAACTTATACTCCATGTATATATAATTTAACAAAATACATCTTACCATCATGTATGACTAAAAAGAACAGATAAAAAAAGACAAATTTTCCCACTAACTGAAAAAATTCAAAAAGTGTCACAGCTACTTAAGTTAATTAAACAAATGACTCTACTTCTCAGCAAAAAAATAAATAAAAAATCTCTTCTAGTCAGTTTTTTTCATTGCTGTGACCAACACATGTAGCAAGAACAATACAGAGGAGAAAAGGTTCGCTTGGCACTCATGGTTTCAGAGGTCTCAGTTCATAGAAAGTTGTCTATTGCTATGGGCCCAATATAAGGCAGAACACTAGGGTGGAAGAGTTTGGAGGAGGAAAGCAGTTCAGGACATGGCAATCAGAAAGCAGAGACAGAATTCTGCTAACTAGAGACAGACTACATACCTGAAGGCATTCTCCCAGTAACCTACCTTCTCTTACCATACCCCATCTGTGCATAGGTAGCGCTGGTATTCTTTTTTTTTTTTAAGTCTTCCAATGGTTTATTAGAAAGAATGTAGACATTTTAAAAAATCCCCACTGTCATGAACATAAATTGAGGTTTTCAGCCAGATATAAGCTGAATCCAAAAAAAAAGAAATAAAAAAAATCCAATAGTGTATTAAAATTTTTTCACTCAGTTGCAATACTGACAGTGCAAACACAAATCTGGTCTAAATGTACAGACTCTCAAGCAACAATGTGCAGCTTTCTTGGCCCTCCATGCTAAGACATGTAAAAGCTTAAGGGCCAAATAATGCCAAATGTATAGGCTTCAAAAACCATCTAAGTTAAGGGCATTCACTAGTTTTAGCTAAGATACATCTAGAACACTGACAAATAATCACTTACATACAATAATATGCAGTAAATTTTTTGAAAAATAAACTTTAGTGTAACAATACTGTAGGGTACTCCAGAGGAAAGGCAGGTTATCAGTTTAAGGTGTCAGCCAATTTGTTTCAGCCACTCTTGAGTCCATATCCTAAAACCTAAAATTTAGTTATCTTTCCCTAAGCTTCTTATCATTCAGTAATTATGTTATGAAGTAAAGGAGACAGGTGAAATGTTCTTACTTATCACAACTGCTGTTATCAATTGCCTAGGACCTCCACAGCTTCATGGCAGTCTGGGAAATGCTCATGCATATGGATAGTGCCTTAGCTGACTTAAATTTGCCCCATACAACGGTACATTATCAACCCTTAGTGAAGCCTTTAAAAAGGCGGGGGGAACAGGTTGAAAAATGGGTTAAAGGAGGCAAATACAGCAGCTGCCTTTAGAGCTATAACTCAGGAATTTTCTCAAGCATGAAATCTTGTGGAGAAATAATTTTCTTTCTCAAAATCCAGGCGACGACAATATTCCTTACTCCAGACCTGGCATGTTTTCATCATCACTGTCTTGTGAATCATCATCTGCTCCATCTACTTCTGGTAAATCTACATCCTCATCACCACCCATGTTGTTCATCATCTCAGAGAAACAATCCGAATTAGACATGTCTTCATCTGAATCCTCTTCCCAATCTTTCCAATTTCTGAAGTTCACACTAAGCCAATGAAGCTTTGCCCTTTCTTTGGTTAACCTAGGCCATGGTTGGCCAGACTCTCCTTTTCGCAAACAACATAAAATTGATCTGTCCATTCTTTTATGCTTGGAATCATTTAGAGCAACACAGTAAAAAAGATCAATTTCATTTAAATGCTTAACATTATCACTTCCTCCAAGACAACTGAAAGTCAGTTCGGATTTTTCAAAATTTACGTTAACATCTTTACTGTCTTCAACACAAAATTCAATGAAGACCTAGTCCACTTTGCAGAAGCTGGATTGTGAGCAGGGCAGGGTGACAGGCGAACCGGTGGGCTGGCCTCTCTGGCGGTGGCTGCTCTGGTCAGCACCTCTCTGATGGGGACTCTGGGGTTTTCTCCCCAATCGCATCCTCTAGTAGCTCTCATAGGCCACTTTGGCAGCAGGCTCGGGCTAGATCCCCTGAATTCACCACTTGGAGAGAGCGGCTCCTCTCTCCTCTCACCAGAGAGAAGAGAGTGTAAGAAAAGGGGCCATGAGGACCAAAAAGACCGTATGCATGCCTGCGGTGGTGAGGCAGGTTGCTGGCTGGCGCACTGCTATTCTTTATCAGTGAATTAAGCTGTTGATTAGATGAGACCTCTCATAATCTACTCATTTTACCTTGAAAATTTTTTAGTTGTCTCACAAGGGAGCTTTTTGTGAAAATCAGTTTCAAAAGTATTTTTTGACTAAGATCTTCATCTTTGGAAACTCTCACTTTAAAAAATCGAATGATCTCATTTTACAAATGAGCACAAGGAGACTCAGCTATCCCTTTCCCCCCAAAAAAGTCTAGGATTTCTGTGTCACAACTAAGTTATCCCCTAAAATAACAAATATAAGTTCAGGATGTGCTTTTTTGTTGTAAGGATTACTGTAATCTTAAGCAAAAATACTATACATAATTAAGTAAAGGTTTAGAATTATAAAAAATAAGTTCCTTGGTTTACAGCTATCTGAAAAACTAAATATTTTTTCTCTTATTAATTTCATTTTGTATTTTCCTTTTAAACTTTACAACTATTTCCTGTTAATGTCTTACACAATTATAATTTCTAATATAACAACCTAAGTTAAGATAATAAGGCCATCAAGGACAAACAAGATATAAGACTGACTTCAGTATTCATACAGACCCAATTTCATAATTTCATTGTTTAGCTTATTACTAAAGACAAAAGTTAAGTCATACAATTGATGGGAGCTTAGTCTTCTTTCACTGCTCTTTTCAGCTTAACAACAACCTTGATTATATTGATAAACACATTCCTAAAGGTGATTTTTGCTCATCTTCCTGGCCAAGGGAAAATACTCACTAAGTAGTTTCTTATTGTTTAAATATATTATACCGTGCTGGGGGCTGTTTTCTAAATTTTAAATCTAACAATACTCCAGATTATGGCAGCTCTTCTTTTCAACAACTTTACAAAAACAAAAAAGGGTAGATAGAACCCCACAAAATCATTTAAATCATGCTCTGTTTTAATTTTTATTTATAAATCATGTTGTCAAAGTTCTCACTCCTTCTCAGCAACACACGGCTTCTACTAGAGTAGGCCTATCGGGCTTAGTCTGGTGGAGAAACTTACAAACACGACAATGGAATAAACCAGATTCCATAACAATATGAGGCAAAGGTCATGCTTGTACCTTTCAGGAAACTGAAACTCATCCTTTCTGGGTACATGAATATACTGGTCACCACCACCATGAAAGATTTTGAGCCACAGTACAGGCAACTGACTAGCCTGATGCATCAGGCTGAACATATAGTCAAACAACAGAGAAGTGTGAAGTCTCCAACCACCATATTGTGACTATTTTGGCTTTATTGAGCTTTGAGGTAAGTGGAGTTCATGGGAAAACTTACTGGATCTATTTCCAGAACCACTTTTAGTACATCCAGCTATGTGGGCTGCAGAATTCATTCCAGTATTTACTAATGATATTCATAAGATGGGATGTTTTTCAAACACATTATACCTGTACATTCAATTGGATTTAAGTATACTGCATATGGTGGGAATTTACCTACATATTGGTCCCACAATGAACATGCTTGTGGTTTAAAAGTAGCCTTAGGGGAAAAGACATCATATGTGGGATTCAGGGCACTTAAACACACTGGCCCTGGACTTAAGATCATATGTCTGGGCAGTTAATAAAATGGGACTCCCCTCCAGTGTTCTCCCACGGAGCATCCACCAATACCTTACTGCCCTAATTGTTCTGAAATAGTACTTGGTACCTTTCCTGAATGGATGGAATGTGCAAATGTCTTTCCAGTACACCATAAAGCTCCTGGTAATAATGGATATATTTTGGATTGGTCTCCCAGAATTGATAAGAAACAGCTCTGTCAAAATTCCATGACTCCTGGAGGATTTGTTGGTAATGTCCTGACTTTCACTGGTGGTAGCAGGCAAAAAGATTTTTGGCATTTAATAGCTGCCTCAGACTTTATCAATTACAAATGGTCCCATGCCTGATTTTATTGATAGGAGCTGTAAAGCAACCCCCTGCTCTGGTCTGCAGACCTGTGTCCATCCTATTTATGTTTTAATTTTTGGAAAAGGAAAAAAGAAGAAAGATATCATGCAATGTGTAAAAGATGTAATGTGATGAAATGCATCCCTACGTATAATATAAGAAAGGGAGAACTTGTATTATACCAACACTCTTTTGTTTTACCTGCAGCTAATATTTCAGATCCGTGGTATTCTGATGCTGGAGTTCAACTCCTAAAACGGATGCCCAACTCCTAACCCTAACCCTAACCCTAACCCTAGATAACTAGACCCTGGTGTTCAGTAGGTTTTATTGTACCTCAAGTAGTTACTTTGATATCTATTTTGGTTTCTATTTTGACATCTGCTACAGCCTTGTCCCAAGACTTTCAAAAGGCTCATTTTCTTTATTTCTCAAAATACTTCCAAAGCCTACAAATTGGTCCCACAATAAACATGCTTGTGGTTTAAAAGCAGACCTGTGTTCATCCTATTTATCCTACTTACAGTCAGGTAAACATTGATTAGAAGATTGAGACTAAATTAAATGCTTTGGAAGCTACTGTCATAAGAAATGAGCTTGCTGCTCTCAAATTTAAGCAAACATTTTGATGTCATGTCAGCTACAAATTTGTGTTATACCAGTCAAATATAATGCTTTCCAATGGGATTGGTAAAAGGTTAGAAATCATTTAATTGGCATTTGGCACAGAATAATGATGGTGTTTTGCTGTGGAGTTACTTCATAGCATCCAGTATACTCAGGAAAGCAGGAATGATCTCATGGGGCAACCATGTAAAATATGAAAGAGCCTCATGGGAGGGATGTTTATAGATGTAAGAACATATCTGTACTAGATAAGAATTCAGGCTGTAAATAAATAAAAAAAGGTGGCCTGGAGCAGGGGGTGGGGGGACCCAGTTGTTTATCACTAGACAATTAGATTCAGTTCCTCTCTCTCAGATCTTATACTTCCCTCACCCTGAAAATAAACAAATTTATTCATCAACATCAGTTTTTGCATATGTGATTGGCAAATATAAACAGTGTTCATTATTGGTGAAGGCAGAGTGAAATGTACTTGCTCCTTGGAATACATATTGGCAATATCTATCAGGTTTAAATACATACACCCTTAACCCAGAATATCAGTTTCATAGAAACATGCTGGTGGACATGGCCTCTCACCTTACTTGGCATTCCCTAAATATCTGAAGTCCAGCCTAGGCCATCCATGCAGAACTCAAAACGATGTCTGGCACATGGGCTTCCAACCTGGGCAGCCTTCAATTCCTCATTTTTCCTTCATAAGTGATCTCTTTCTTGTTGAAAATGACACTTTAACCCTAAATGGGCAAATAACCTTGCTTCCTGCTTTCTGAAAATAGATGAGGAGAGGTGAATTCTGCATTATTCTCACTCATTCACAAGCATTTGTGGTATCTCAACAAAATACTGAATTTCAAAATTTATACACAGAACACACAAGACTTCTGTTACAATGTGCCATATGTGCAGTGCAGAAATTTTTAAAAATAACATTCTTAAATTTTTATGTAAAAGTTATGACACTACAAAAGGTTAACAAGGCAGAGACAATTGCATAAAACTCATTATAAGTTGCCATTATGAGTCTTCAGTAATTCTCATCAGCATCGACCTGTGTAGCTTCTAATCCAGAAACTGGTGAGGGTGACATGGAATTAAGAAAAACAAACATTTAGAGAGAAAAGAAAGATAGGGTGGGAAACTGAACTCTGATTAAGAACAGTGACACAGCACTGTCACTATGTTTATCATATAGGTTTTATCATAAAAACGTTCTTTTGTGAGAAAGTTTTTGCTAGCAGACATGTTTGAAGGTCAAAGTGCTGAAGAAGCATTATGGTTATCTTACTATGCCCAGAATTCTCTTGACTCTAGGAGTCAATGTTTCCATCTCAAGGTTAAAACTAATGTCTTTGGGACCTTTGCCCAGAGATACCAAGTTGCCTTAGCAAATGGGAAATGTTAACCCTGTAATTTTACACAGAGGAAATCTCAGCACAAGCATAGCACAAACATGAGGTAATCAGACACCCTGATTCACATCTCCACTCCCCACACTCATCATTTTCCTTTTATTTTGTGCTCTACAATTATCTTTATAGTATTTCAAAGTAAATAAAAGATACTTCATTAAGTGTATAAAAATTGCAGTACCTCTATCTCCCTGATGAATTAAAAAGAACAATGAAAATATCATAAGCCAAAAAAAGCACAAATAATATTCAAGTGTGACTATTTATATACCTTCCAGATATATTTTTATCTATGTAATAGTATGACCTGGACTCTACAATTTCCTTCAATTTTGCATGAGATGACTTAATACTTTAATATTTAACCTAAAGTTCCCAAATTACCATAGATAAATCTGTTTGATCAGTACAGTGGAAAAGTGTTTTATGTATTCTTGGATTATGTTTGAATTAAACTGTGTTCTGAGGTATGTGTTTTGTTTATTCACATAGCTCATGGAGAAATAAAAATAGGACTTATTTTATATTTTCCAGTATACATGTGTTTTATTCAATCTAGGAGTCGTGGAGCATTTGTGAATCAAAAAATGTTTCACATAAAAATTTAAGGAAAGAGGGAAAAGAGAAGAATATAAAAAATTGAGGTATTTATGTGTTAGGAGGGGGGAGAAAGTAACAATAAAGCTAAATGACCTTGAATAACCTTTGCAACACCTAATAAGTGAACATAGATTAAATATTTTCACTTTTTTATATATGCTTATAGTTTTACACATTGTTTGGAATCATACTGTAGGAGAAAAAAAGAATCTCAGGAAAACAAAACTTTACAAGTGTGTCTTTTGAAGCCTTTTGCAGGTACTCTTGGCAGAGTGGGGCTTAAACTTTTAATTTCTTACTGTTTAATCCCTTCTAGAATTGTCATTTAGAGATGGACTAGAAACTCCTTCTTATTTAATAAGTCTTTTTAGGAGATCTCATTTGATTATAGTCTGTAATTGACCTGCTAAAATCAGCCTGTGGAAGTTTATTTTCTGTGAGGCTAAGCTGCTCTGCCTTCCCATGCTGGGATGTACAATTGCCAAAATGGCAATAAGTACCTGCCCCAAATCCCAGAATAATGAGGTAAAAAACAGAGTCACTACAGCAGTTGGTGCTAATTTGTAAGTGTGCCAACAGTGCTGAAAGAATTTTACTTCATCATTCCCCAAGTCATTTAGTATGGGACACGTGCATCAATGTTCATGTGTGTATCAAAGAGAAACTGTCACATCAGGTTCTGGACACTATTTTCCAGAATTTTGCAAGACAGGAAGAAGAAATTTTGACATATTTGTGCCTTCATTTCACAATAGAATGAGCTTTGGTTGTGCCAGGTGCCCACATATAGGTGAGGCCTTGCTGCCTAAACATCTATAGATGGGGATGGAAGTGTCATTCCTGTAGGCATGAGTAGTTTTGATGTTTCCCCAGTTAATGAGACATAGCCCCTTAATGTTTTGCTGGTATTGGAGAATCATATTTTATTGTTAGGGGAAAAAATTCTAAGCAGACAATTATGAACTTGGCTGGATGATTTTGTTACCAATCTCAATGACCTACTTTCTTTGCAGAATTAAAATTGAATCTTTATCACTAGACTGAGGGTGTAGCTCAGTAATAGAGCACTTGCAAAGCATGTGTTATGCCATGAGTATGAACCCCAGAAACAAAGCAAAAACAAATAGTTTTTACATAAAACAAAGTTTATTTACAGTAAATAAGTACACAATGAAAATCTCTTTGAAATAAGTGACCCCATAATTTGGGCATAATATGTAACTTTATTACATTGAGATAAACATTTTCAGGAAGGAAATATCTACATGTAGAGGTTCAGGTAAGTTAGTCCAGGATCACTAAAAATACATACTTTTTTATCGAGTATTTGGTATGGAGGCTTAATTTTGTGATGGGTGAGATTTATAGCATTGTCCTTGTTGACAAAATGAGTGGCTCCATTGGTTCCTCTTTGTCCCCAGGAACTGACACCTAGCCCCTCAGGTTATGCTGGCCATGGGGTTACCTTGTGTTGCTGAATGAACTGGGATCAATCCAGGAAATCAGGAACTTAAATGTCTGCTTGTTTACAATGGGCAATTTATAAAAGTAACAACTGGCATACAACATGTAGCTATGGAAATCAGTCTCCACTTTCTTCCTGGTTGGATATTTTGGCATTACAATGAAGTAGATTTAATTTTCTAGTAACTGGTACATTCTCTTCAGATTATGTGATATAGGCCAGTCACAGTTGTGGGTCACTAATAACATCTCAAATTATGGGATAAGGTTCTCAGGGGAAATCATGTTTTCAGATAGTAAAGGGTCAAGATCTTTCTTGCATTCTCAGGCTCCCAAGTTGCTAACAATGCAACAAAATAAAACATAAAAGTTTTATCTCAGCACAAGTACACCAATACCATGACGATCAATGTTATAACAAAGATTGTGATGGTGTCTAATACGAAGGAACTTTTATAAACAGTATAAAAGGCATGAAAATGCTGGAGAAAGCAGTGACTCACAACCCAGGTGGGAGGAGGTGAGATAGTGTGACATTTCAATTATTATACTCAGAACACTGTGCAATTTAAAACTCATGAATTGTGGTTTCTGGAATTGTCTATAGTTAATTTACCAAAAAAAAAAAAAAAAAAAAAAAAGTGAAGAGAGAAACAACTTGGGAGTGGAAGTGCTGTCTTATATACAAGAGAACATCCAAAATTAGCTGATATCTCTACAGAACCCATGGACATTGGAAGGCAGTGGGAGGACATGATAAACTTTTTAAACAAAATCTATCAACCAATAATTTTATACCTGGAAAAATCTGCTTCATATTTCTATGTTGAGAAGTTTAGTGTAAGTAAAAAAAAACTCCTTAAGAAATGCTAATAGAGCCATCAAGCTTAAATAAAATGATTAAACAGAGTATCTTAACCCATATACAGCTAGGCAGGTAAATATACAGTCTAATCTTACAGATAAGTACAAAACAATTCTTATAATGTTGAATGACACTGTAAATGTCAATTTTCTATTGCTATAAGAAAATACCCAAGAGTGCTTACTTTATAATTTAAAAAAAGTAACTAAGAATTTTGGAGGCTGAAAGTCCAAAATCAATGGGTGCCATCAGTCTGATGTGACTACAAACTTTGCTACATATCATATCATAGTGTATAGAATCATGTTGGTAACATGGAAAGGAGAAAAAAAGCATATGGAAAGACATAAAACCAGAGGTCAGAGAGGGGCAAATATATAGTAGGGTACCTATACCTATTGATAATGCATTATGCATTCAAAGGAAAGAAAGCATTCTCAATTTTCTCCTCATCAAATAAAAAATATTTGAGGTGACAGACATGCTAAAAATACTGCTTTAATTGTATAATACAAGCATGTGTATGTAATTACATACATGTGGACATACTCAATTTGGAAGATCAGATCCAAGAGAAACTTAAAGACACTACCTTAACATGAGATACAATTTAATTTAGTGATAATATGGAATCAAGAAAAAAAGGTGAAATTGATAGGCAAACAAGAGAAGAAAATACACTTACAAATCAGGGAAACATCAACACCTGAAGCCAACTAGCTGGTAACTGTCAAGGTAGATTTTCAGAGCCCTAACTGGGAAATGCCAGCCACATCATCCTCGGGATGGCCGTGACTTTAAAATTTTCCCAGTAAGGATACTTAAATAAAAGTTAGAACTCAGAAAACTCTATTCTAAAAACCTGTGTTATCTAGTGATCCCCTCAAGTACACTTCACAGCATTATTAAGATATTTCATCAAGGAAGTGCAAAGGTCATGGCAGGCACATGGACTGTGAAAATCTTTCATGTTTTCTTTTCTCTATTTTTATTTTTTCTTGGAAACTATGGTTTTTTAAAAAAATAAAATAAGATGTTCATTAACTAAATAGAATGGGATACTTTTTAAACCGATAATGATAAAGATGTTTTTTGCTTTTTCTTCACTCCTGGGAAAATGCCTCTAATAAATCAAGTGTTAACACATTATAATAATATAATGCAGATGTTCCTTCAAACTAAACATCTTATTATGGTTTCTGGAAGTTATACTAACTCTCTCTGAAATCACACACTCATCATATTTAGAATACATCTGTTTTGATTCTTTATTTATTCTAATTAGTTACACATGGTAGCAGAACCTGTTTCAATTCATTGTACACAAATAGAGCACAAATTTTCATTTCTTTGTTACATGATGTAGAGTCAAACCACATATGCAGTCATACATATACCTAGGGTAATGATGATCATCTCATTCCACCATTGTTCCTGCTTCCATACCGCTCCCCATTTCTCCCTCCCCTTTACCCAAAGTTCTCTCATTCTCACCAGCCCACCCTCAATACAGACCAGCATCCACTTATCACAGAGAACATTTGAGATTTGGTTTATTGGGATTGGCTTCTTTAATGCTTGGCTTCTTACATGTAAATTATTTTTTAAAGTTTCCTGTGCAGGATGACAAGGGGTAGAGATTAACAAAAAAAGGTAGAACCATATCCTTTGGAGAGAAGCATAGCTGTGACAATTATGTAGCTGAAAATAATAATCAAGAACCACAACCATTATTTCTGTTTAAAAGATTCTCAATATTTTTTTGCATTACTTTTATTTCTCAATCAATTTAAATTTAATTAATATTCCTGAGGGTTTTATTGACCAAAGGATTAACACATGGAGAAAATATAGGATACATTTTAGTTATTTTACTTTTCAAACAAGACTCGTACATAGTCTAGTGGATTATTTGAATAAGAATTTTGTTTTTGTGTGGTAGCATGTGTTCCTGTGCCTGTAAGACCTGAAAGTAACAACAACAATAATAATCCAGACCTATTAGAATTAAATTGTATAGAAGCTTTGTGAGCTCATGCCATGCCATATATCTTATACTCTAAAAACATAATAAGCATTACAAATTATATGTAGAATAAAAGATATCTAAATATAAAAAAATCTAGTGAAACAAATTATGTAGGAGTTTCAATTATTCTATGCATACCTATCTCTTGTGTTACAACCATTATTTTACATGTTATTGGTTAGAGTTCCTTCCTGTCTGTCTGTCTAAGACCAAACAGGTAGTTTCATATTGGGCTCTCTTTCTAAAGTCAATCCAGTCAATCTTCTGAGTTTATTCTTATAGACTTCATGAAGAATTGCATGCTTTATTCAGTATTTTTGGTTACCAGACATTCCAATTGCCAAAATGGGCTAGTGCACTACAGATAACAGTGAAAGCATCAGTGACCCTCCTTTCCACAGAATATGAATTGGTGACTCCTAGTTTCTGGGGTATTCATAATCCCTCTTATTAGGAGGATGTGTGACTCTCCAGACATGCAGTGGCCTCTATATCCTTCATTTTTCCATAATGACAAGCAGTAGAAATGCATAACAATCTGACTTATACAAATTGTATTCCCCAAATAAGTGAGTTTAAGTTTTCTAGAATAATTGGTAGAGATGTTATGTCACTATTTAGTATGTTTTACTGTTACATAGAATCTTTGGTAAAATGGAATGCCAAGACAGTAACATGATTCAATACATGACACGGATTAGCAAGCTAATATTCACTTTTATTTAGTAACAAATTCCACAATAACATGGTTATACTAAAAATTTATAAATACCAGGATATGATGGCAGATGCCTATTACTGCAGTGATCAAGGAGGCTTCAGGAAAGATAGTCGAGGTTTCAAGAACAGCCTCAGCAACTTACCAAGGCCATAAGGAAATGTGCCTCAAAAAAAAAAAAAATTGAAGACTGGGGACATCACTTAATGGCTAAGCTACCCTGAGTTCTGTCCACATTACAAAAAAAGAAAAAAAATTAACATTATAAAATCTCAAAAAAATATACAGGTTAAAAATTATTGGGATAGGTCTTCCTCTGATTTAATAGAGCATAAAAAATAGGTTTACTCCAATTTCCAGAAAGGAAGACACTTAATCATCTTTAATTTATGATTTATTCTCAATCAGAAATGAAATATCCACAGTACAGTATGAAAACTATGAGGATTTAATTATTTCTACCACATTAGCTAATGCTATATAAATTTTAAACAAAATATAAATGCAATATCCCACTTTCTATACTTAAATGCCTTCTCGTACAAATTCTTAAGTCAATTAAAATATAAGGACTTGATAAGACTTTACTTTTAATATTTTTCAAGGTTTTGTATTTGTGGTAAATATTTTGGTGTTATCTATATATAGGCATGTATTTTGGGAAAAAAAAGTCTTCAAAATTTAATACAGAATGAGGTTTAAGATGAAGAAAGTTTCAATTTGAATATAGGCTTTTTTTTAATGTTTTTTAGAGTTTCTATGCACTATGAATTCCCTTATGTTTGGTAAAGTTTTGGAAATGGAGAAAAATTTGTTTCATTCTTTCCACTTGTACCAACTCTCACCAGTATGAATTCTCAGGGGCTGAGTAAGATGTGAACAACTGCTGGAGATTTTTCTCTTTATTATTTTTATTTAGTAAATGTAAAATTTCTCTGCTGATTCTTCTGATATGGTATACAGTTGAATCATCCAAAATGTATTTGAACAATATTCTCATTTATAGAGCTTATCTCCCCTACAAATTCTCTGATATTTAATAAGCGATCTTTGAACTTTTGCTACATGTGTAGTGCTTCTCTGTAGTATGAAATTTCAGGAGTTTGATGTTTGAACAACTTCTAAAAGCTTTGCCATGTTCTTTAAATTTTTAGGGCTTTTCTCCAGTATGAATTCTCCAGAGATTAATAAAAACCGATTTATTTTTTTGCATTACACTCCTTATGACACATATATAGCACAATTTTTGTATCTCTATACAAAGTATGTTCTCGCCAATTTATGCCAATATACATGTTCTTTTAACTGGCATTACAATTCTTAATACAATATATACCAAAATTTTTCATATCTCCATTTGTATAAAAGGTATGTTGACATCCAATTCAAGTCTTCATACATGTACTTTGTATAATGATGACAATTACATTCCACCATCCTTGCTAATCCCTTCCACCCCTCTTCCCTATCTAGAATTAATCTAATCCTCCCATGCTCTCCCTCACTACTGCACTAACCCCCCCCCCCTTATATCAGAGAAAACATTCAGCATTTGCTTTTTCGGGGCGGGGACGGGCTGACTTCACTAACATTATCTTCTCCAACGCCATCCATTTACCTGAAAATGCCATGATTTTTTTAATGCTGAGTAATATTCCATTGTGTATCAATGCCACATCTTTTTATCCATTCATCCACTGAAGGACATCTAGGTTGGCTCCACAGTTTACCTACTGTGAATTGTGCTGCTATAAACATTGAAGTAGCTGTGTCCCTTTAGTATAATATTTTTAAGTCATTTGGGTATAGTCCAAGAAGAGGAATAGCTAGATCAAATGGTGGTTCCATTCCCAAATTTCCAAGGAATCTCCATAGGGCTTTTCAAATTGGCTGCACCAATTTGCAGTCCCACCAGCAGTGTATGAGTGTACCTTTTTCTCTAAATTCTCACCAACACGTTGTTGTTTGTTTTCATGATAGGTGCAATTCTGACTGGAGTGAGATGATATCTTAGAATAGTTTTGATTTGCATTTCTCTGATTGCTAGAGATGATGAGCATATTTTCATAGTTTTGTTGATTGATTGTATATCCTCTTCTGAGAAGTGTCTGTTCAGGTCCTTGGCCAACTTATTGATGGGTTTTTTTTTTTCTTGTTTTTGTTTTGGTGCTTAGCTTCTTGAATTCTTTATTATATCCTAGAGATTAGTGCTCTATCTGATATGTGAGGGGTAAAAAATTGTTCCCAGAATGTAGGCTCTCTGTTCACCTCAGATTGTTTCTTTTGCTGAGAAAAACCTTTTTAGTTTGAATCCATCCTATTTATTGATTCTTGGTTTTCATTCTTGTGCTATAGGAGTCTCATTAAGGAAGTTGGGGCCTAATCCCACGTGATGAAGATTAGAATCTACTTTTTATTCTATTAGATGCAGTCTCTGGTTTAATTCTTAGGTCCTTGATCCATTTGGAGTTAAGTTCTGTGCATAGTGAGAGACAGGGGTTCAGTTTCATTTTGTTGCATATAGATTTCCAGTTTTCCCAGCACCATTTGTTAAAGATGCTATCTTTTCTACAGTGCATTTTTTGGCACTTTGTCTAATATAATTGTAATTTTGTGAGTTAGTCTCTGTGTCCTCTATTGTGTACCATTGCTCTACAGGCCTGTTTTGGTGCCAGTGCTATGCTATTTGTTACTATTGCTCGGTAGTATAATTTAAGGTCTGGTATAGCAATACCACCTGCTTCACTCTTCTTGCTTAGGATTGCTTTAGCTATTTGGGTCTCTTATTTTTCCAGATGAATTTCAGGATTGCATTTTCTATTTCTATGAGGAATGCCATTGGGATTTCGATCGGAATTGTATTGAACCTGTATAGTGCTTTTGGTAGAATGGTCATTTTGATAATATTAATTCTGCCTATCCATGAGCAAGGTAGATCTTTCCATCTAAGGTCTTCTTCTATTTCTCTCTTTAGGGTTCTGTAGTTTCCATTGTATAGATCTTTCACCTCTTTTGTTGATTCCCAAGTATCTTATTTTATTTGAGGCTATTGTCAATGGGGTAGTTTTCCTCATGTCCTTCTCAGAGGATTTGTTTCTGATAAACAGGAATGCCTTTGATTTATGGGTGTTGATTTTATATCCTGCTATTTTTCTGAATTCATTTACTAGTTCTAGAAGTTTTCTGGTGGAGTTCTTTGGGTCTTCAAGGTATAAAATCATATCATCAGCAAATAGTGCTAGTTTAAGTTCTTCTTGTCCTTTAGTTATTCCTTTAATTTCTTTCGTCTAATTGCTCCGGTCAGTGTTTCAAGAACTACGTTGAATAGAAGTGGTAAGAGAGGGCATCCCTTACTTGTTCCAGATTTTAGAGGGAATGCCTTCAATTTTTCTCCATTTAGCATGATGTTGGCCTGAGGCTTAGCGTAGATAGCCTTTACAAATGTTTGAACCTAAAGGGGTGTTGTATTTTGTCAAATGTTTTTTTCCTGCATCTATAGAGATGATAATATGATTCTTATCTTTAAATCTATTGATGTGATGAATTACATTTATTGATTCCCATATGTTGAATTAACCTTGCATCCTGAAATGAATCCCACCTGATCATAGTGCACGATCTTTTTGATATGTTTTTGTATTCGATTTGACAGAATTTTATTGAGGATTTTTGCATCTATATTCATTAGAGATATTGAAAGACTGATTTTTTTATTAATAGTTCATCCACATTGTTTTCATTCATAGATCTTCTGTCAAGAATAAACTCTCCTATGGTCAGTAAGCAAGAACCTTTCATTTAAAATGTTGCCATTTCAAACAATTTTTAAACGTATTTAGTCTCTCTAGTATGAATTCTCTGGTGTTGAACAAGGCCTGATTTTTGATTAAAAGCTTTATCACATTCTTTACATATGTAGGGCTTCTCTCCAGTATGAATCCTCCAGTGTTTGATAAAGCTTGAACGATGCTTAAAGGATTTACCACATTCTTTACATTTGTAGGGATTTTGTCCAGTATGAATTCTGTGGTGTTCCACAAGCACTGACCTTTCACTGAAAGATTTGTCACATTCTTTACATTTGTACGGCTTCTCTCCAGTATGAATTCTCTGGTGTCGAACAAGGTTTGATTTCTGATGAAATGTTTTGCCACATTGTTCACATTTGTAGGGTGTCTCTCCAGTATGCATTCTCTGGTGTTTGATAATGCTTGAGTGATGCCTAAAAGATTTGCCACATTCTCTACATTTGTAGGGTTTCTCTCCAGTATGAATTCTCCAATGTTTGATAATGCTTGAATGATGCCTAAAAGCTTTGCCACATTCTTTACATTTGTAGGGCTTCTCTCTAGTGTGGATTCTCTGGTGATTAGTAAATGCTGAAATATGCTTAAAAGCTTTGCCACATTCTTTACATTTGTAGGGCTTCTCTGCAGTATGAATTCTGTGGTGTCTAGTAAGTGCTGATCTTCGGGCAAAAGCCATGCCACATTCTTTACATTTGTAGGGCTTCTCTCCAGTGTGGATTCTCTGGTGATTAGTAAATGCTGAATTTTGCTTAAAAGCTTTGCCACATTCTTTACATTTGTAGGGCTTCTCTCCAGTATGAATTTTCTGGTGTTGGAAAATGCATGAATATTGCCTAAAAGCCTTGCCACAGTCTTTACATTTGTAGGGATTTTCTCCAGTATGAATTCTACGGTGATCATTAAGTAGTGATCTTTGACTAAAAACTTTGGCACATTCTTCACATTTGTATGGTTTCTCGCCATTATGAATTCTCTGGTGTTGGACCAGATTTGATTTCTGACTAAAACATTTGCCACATTGTTCACATTTGTAGGGCTTCTTTCCACTATGACTTCTCAGGTGTTTGATAATGCTGGAATGACGCCTAAAAGCTTTGCCACATTCTTTACATTTGTAGGGATTCTCTCCAGTATGAATTCTATGGTGTTCAACAAGCACTGATCTATAATTAAAACCTTTGCCACATTCTTCACATTTATATGGTTTCTCTCCAGTATGGATTATCTGGTGTTGAACAAGATTATATTTTTGATTAAATGATTTGCCACATTGTTCACATTTGTAGGGCTTCTCCCCAGTATGAATTCTCAGGTGTTTGAAAATGCTTGAATAGTGCCTGAAAGATTTGCCACATTCTTTACATGTGTAGGGCTTCTCGCCAGTATGAACTCTCAGGTGATATGTAAGTATTGATCTTTGAATAAAACATTTGCCACATTCTTTACATTTGTAGGGCTTCTCTCCAGTATGAACTTTCTGGTGTTTATTAAGATCTGATTTTCGATTAAAACCTTTGCTACATTCTTTACATTTGTAGGGCTTCTTTTCAGTATGAATTTTCTGGTGTTTAGTAAGGTCTGATTTTCGATTAAAAGCATTGTTACATTCTTTACATTTGTAGGGCTTCCCTCCAGTATGTTTTCTGTGATGTTCAGTTAGCAGTAATCTTTCATTAAAAACTTTGTCAATTTCTTTACATTTGTATGGTTTCTCTCCAGTATGAATTTTCTGGTGTTGAATAACAAGAGATCTTCGATTAAAAGCTTTGCCACATACTTCACATTTGTAAGTCTTCTCTCCAGAATGATCCCTTTGGTTTGGAGTAAGGGTTGAATTTTGTTGTAAGGCTTTGGAAATTTCTTTACATTTCTCAGAGCTCTCATTAACATCAATTTTCTGGGATACAACAACTGAGCTTTGATTAAAAGCTTGGCCACATTCTTTACATTTGCAGAGTTTGTCACTGTTATGAAATCTCAAGGATTGAGAAACGGTTGAGAAATTGTTAAACTTGAGACTTGCTTTACAATTACAGGGCTTCTCTTGGGCATGGATGCTCTGATGCTTGACAGGGAGTGATTTCTGATTAAAAGTTTTGTCATATTCTTTAAACATGCAGGGTTTATCACTGCTGTAGTATATGTGGTATTTACTAAGGGTTGAGCAATCAGATACTTTGATACAACTTTTAAAGTTTTGGGGTTCTTTCCCAGTACAAATTTTCTTGTATTGAATGAGGACTGCAAGTGGATTAAGAGCTGTTTCATATGTCTCATATTTGTAAGATTTGTCTTGCTTATGAATATTTGGATCGGTAACAAGTTTTAAACACTGAAGAGAAAAACTACCGCGCTTTTTATCTTTGCAAAACATCTTTGGAAAATGAGTATACAGATGTTTTCTGGCATTGTGACCAATGATAAACTTTCTATGAGGCTCTTCATATTCATAATTTTTATCAGTAATATACATATGCTGGTAATAACCTGGGATAGAGACCTGGCTAAAGATGTTACTTGTTTCAATACATATGTAGAAAGTTTTCCAGAAATCTGTATCTGAATTTTCATTAAACAATAGTGGGTAAGTAGGGACAATCCCACAAGTGTTAAAATTGTATGCTTCAGCACATGAAGGAATTATCTGTTTATTGTCGACTAATGAACACTTTGTAAAGAAACTCTCAAAATAATCACGTTTAGAAGATAGTCCTTTAGTTTTAAATCTCTTGTCTATAGAAATGTTCCAAAGGAAGTTTAACTCAAAGCTACATTTGAAATTGGTCAAGTTAAAAATTGAAGCATGGACTAGATCTCTTCTCAGATTTTCCATATTTTCTTTCAGAGAAAATATATGCTTCCAAAATTGCTGTAGATTTATTCTTAAAGACATACAGAGTTCTTGAAAAGTAACAAGCATAAATGGAAGTATTTTCTGAGATATTAATTGTTCTTGATATCTGTTACCAGTAAAATTTTCATTACGAACAGTCACTGATAATTGGTTTTGTCCCTTATAATATGATTTTTGAACTTCATTCTCACTTATAATTTCCCATAATTTTCTTGTTGGTAAATAGTCAAGGTTGCAATTCCCATATCTTCCCTTTATTACTTTTTGTAATAAATATGTTATGCCCCGCTCTGATGAAAATTCTTCAGTATGATGAGAAGTTATGGCTGAAATAAATATAAATAAAATTGGTATTACGTAATAGACTGAGGTGAATATATTTTGCAAATGTACCATATGAAATTACAGCACTGTCGGGACATCAGCAGGAGAACAGTTTAATAAATACAATGCCACCATTACTCTAGAAATACATAAACTAAGTAAAAGTGTACAGACAAAATTACATTGTGAGAACTACCAAAACCATATTAGAGTACATGTTCTTGCTCACATTCCACATGGGTGTTTCTGTTGGAGGGATGGGTGGGCTGAGAAATAAAACATATGAAAGTAAAACCATGATATATACACAAAAGAGAAGAAATGTTTTACAAAGTTGGTGCAATGATGCGTTAAGCCAATCATAAGGGGGTGGCACCCAACAAAGACAGAGCCAGGACTTGCTGTATTTATAGCAGTATCGATCAAAGGGAATTCATAGGTATTAAGATTTCAGTGTGGGAGGATTCTTGTCTCTGTACTTTCTTCTTCACACAATAATAGGATATGGGTGAGGGTAGGCAGTTTGTTTCGCTCTTAATGGGTCATGCCCATCACTGATGCTGTTCTGAACTGTAATGGAGCTATGTAGGAAGCCACATTAGCCACACATTCTCAAAACAGCAGGATTTCTGCTGGGATTTCCAGACACAAGACTTTCCTACCTAATGGCTTCAATGTTGTTTTAGTTCCCACACAGCTCACAGGTGATTTTCTGCGTATCCCCCTTATTTATTTTTTAAATGCAAATGATGGGCAGTTATTTAAGGATCCTGGATCCTTGTTCTGAGGGCCCAACAACCTACTATCATGATACAAAAAAGAACTAGTAGCAAACATATCATTCCAATAATACACGATGCATAATATGTTGAAACATATTTCAAGGTTTAAAGCAAAAGGAGATTGAATGCAGTCTCACAGGCCATAGCAGAAAACCTATTTGCAATTCTAGCCTACAAAGTCAGGCAGAGGGCCATTTATATAATGTAGAAAATCTCAGGCTGCAATTAAACACCAGAGATCTTTAAAAATACCAACTCCACTGGAAGTTAGAACATTACCAATAAAACTGCCAGAAGTCATGGCATCCTTACAGGGATGTCCTTTGCCAATTCTTGGAGACCAATCCAAAAATATAATCACTATTTCTAGAAACTTTATGTTGTACTGGCATGACATTTGCACATTTCATTCATTTAGGAAAGGTACAAAATTCTATTGCAGAACAATTGGAGCAGTAAGGTATTGGTAAATGTTCCATGGAAATGACTGGCTTGTTATGAGAACGTACTATTTTAATAACTGTCCTGACATATAATCTTAAGTCCCATGGGCCAGCATGATTGGCTGGTCTAGGTCCCCCATATACTCTTTCCCTCAAAAGATAGTTTTAAACAGCCAGCATGTTTATCATGGAACCCGCATAGAGGTAACTGCTCATTGTAGCCAATATAATGAAATCCAGTTACATGGAGGGGTGTAATGTGAATATCTGTAAAACATCCCGTCATATCAGGATCATTAGTAAATATTGGGATGGATTCTCCAGTCCACACCACCATGTGTACTACAGGTGGATATGGAAAATAGGTCCAATGAGTTTCTACATGGACCCCACATCCCTCGACAGTTCAATAGAGTTATCATGACCACAAACATTGTGGTTGGAGATTTAATATCTCCTTTTTGTTGAACCATCTGCTCAGTCTTTTGGATAAGATTCTTCAGTTGCTTACACACTGGCAGTTTGAGTGTTTGCATGGCAGGGCCATCCATGCTCATCCTTTTCCTCCATATTACCTTACTATTCCTGCTGGGGTGAGGATTGACATCTCTGGTTTAAATTTTAGTCATTTGAATGTTGGCTCTAGGTCCATGTTTGATGGCATGTTTCAGTACCCAAATAGGACAAAATGAACCTTCTGGGAAAACACAAGCATGATCTCCACCCCCTATTATCACTGAATCTGGTCCTTTGCACTATCCTGTTTGTAAATCTTTCCACCAAACTAGGACCAACAGACCTGTTACAGTGGAAGACTTGTCTCAGCAGCACTATGGCCTTCAGAGTCACAATTTTAAAAATTTAGAACCAAAAAAATCATGATTAAGGTTATTTAGTGGGGTCTTATCCCCCCCTTTTTTGTGTAATTGTAGCTTAATAAATAAGTGAGCCCACTCTACAATGGCTTGATCTTGAGGATTATAAGGAATGCCTGTTTTATAATTAACATGAAATTGGTGACAAAACTTGAAAGAAGAACTAGTTCAAGCTAAAGCATTATCAGTTTTAATCTGTGAATGACAGTGTAATGCTGCAAAAGCCCATAGGCAATGAGAAATAATATGTTGAATAGCCTATTTTTCATAGGCAGAGGCAAAGATAAATTAAGAACAAGTATTCACAATAATATGAACATAATAATTTTTGCCAAAATGAAGCATGTGAGTTACATACATTTGACATAGCTGATTTGGCAATAAACCACGGGGATTATCCCCTGTTGGTGAAGACGGAATATGTATAACACATTATTAATACTGGCAAACAATTTGATAAGCAAGTAGAAGAATTCTGATGATGAAAAATGTGTGAGGCTTCTACAAAATCAAATAAAGATATTTGATGACAAACAGCAATAAGTTTTTCAATATTATCATTAACTGATGCCAAAGGATCTGGAAGCCTCTATAGAATATGCTCTGATATGGCCAATGAAATGAAGATTTTTGATGCATTTGAATTGTCATTTGTAAAGTATGGAACAAATGAAATGATGCTTTTGGTGGTATATCTACAACAGTAGCTGTTTCAAAATGTTTAGGAACTCCCACAATATATACACTATCACTATAAAACACTAACTGGCTCATTAGTAAAATGAAGTAAAGCATATGAGGGTTTGAAGTTCTGCTCACTGTTGAGTAGTTTATGTTGTCTGTATTATCTCAGTATGAGCACGGCTACAGAAATCTGCTTTTCCTGAACTTGAGCAATCAGTAAAAACTGCCATTGCTGTGGCTACTGGATGAGCACATACAATTTCTTCAAAAAATAAAAGAAGTTACAAGACCAAACTGAACAACATTATCATGAGAATGATGACTTCCTACTTGACTAGGAAAATAAGCAAAAGCTGTTTTCAAAATATTGGAAGATTGCCAGAGCCAACTATGCTATTGGATAGAAAAGGAGGATACAATAATAGAAGGCTCTGATCCAACCAAATGTAAGACTCATGTTCTACCTTAATGAGTAATTGAAAATCACAAAACCATGTAATGCAGTCAAGGACTTTGAGGAGAGTGAGATAGCCAGATCTGGCTAAAATCCAATTTTTTCCCCTGTCTTAGTAGGTAATTACCTTCGTTCCCTTCTTGCACACACACTTATCTGAGTATTAGTTTATAAATCATAATTTAATTGTTGCTCCAAATCACAAATGATCCTGCCCAGTCAACAGTTCTAAAGTGATATATACTCCATGCATTCTGTTTATCTCTGCCTGCTCAGAACAAAATTCCATCCAATTAGATTTCCACAACAAATATTCACATCTTGAAAGGAAAGCTGTCACCAGGGTAACCCAATCAGTACAGGACAGGGCCTCAGTACACACTGATTCTACCAAGCTTTGAACAAAAGGTGAGCTTAGGCCATGCATGAAGCAAGTGGATTTTAACCCTTTTAATGTTTTAAAAAGAAAAGAAATATGAATTCTTATATTTTGGTTTGGATTACGTGGGTCTAACTGCCCAAAAATAGGGTATAATTTGAATCCCAATAAATTTTTCCCACTGTTTTGGTGGCTCTAAGGCCCTGTTGAAACAAGAAAAATTTTACACCATACCACACCCCACCCCCAGACTTCACTGCCTAATGGCTTCAACAATGTTTTAGTTCTAGCACCGTCCATGGATGGCTTCCCAAAAATGGTAAACAAGATGAGTCCATTACTAAGGAGTGTAATATAATTTCCCTCCCTAGAGAGGGATACTGTGTTACTTGTCAAACATAGTCTTTCCTTCTTTGTAATATAGCACTGTACAATTAGGGAAAAAATCTACCTACTCTCTTCTCTCAGTGAAAAAAGGGAAATGTAAAATAAATGCAAACATATGTGACTTTCTTGGGGACTCTCTAAAAACTGGTTTCTATCTTTCACGACAAGGGTCCTGGAGAAAATAGATATTTAGATGACAATAAAATATATTCAACAGAGGTCTATGGACTCTTTAAAACTATATATGGACAAAACTTTTAATTGGAAAAATACATGTCTTGAGAAGATTCACAAGAAAAAACAAGTTTGAGAGACAATTAAAAACATGGCATAGCCTATATCTGTATTACACAGATGACACCCAACACATGACGATCAAGGTAAATGACTTGCTTTGGATTTTTTAAATTTTTGTTATTTACTGACTTATTTCATTGACAAATTAAACTTTAGGTATTACTAGTTATATCATGGTATTTTTGAGTATATATATATCCAGTGAATGAAAACCTGTATTATTTCTTATAATAATCATTTTGTGCTTAGAAAACACTTGTTCATTCTATTAGCATTTATCAGGAATACAGCACAATACATTCACTACACTCATGTGGTCCAACAGAACTCTCAACCTTCTTATGCCCCTTAAAATAAAATACTGCAGATGTAGAACAACACTACACCAAACACAGTGCCTGGGAACATCAATTTACTCATCTGAGTTGGTTCCAAACTCAGATGCTCCTGCAACTGAATTTTTTTGATCTGCTTTATTTCACAATAAATGACAAGATTTTTTTTACAACTAATAAGAACAATTCCATATTTTTCTCATTCAATCATCAATGGGCACATAGGGTGAGTCCATAACTTTACTATTGTAAATGATGCTTGCAATAAACAGTGGAGATATCGCTTGAACATGTTGATTAAATCTCCTGTGGACACATAATTAAGATTTGCATTTCGAGTTCACATAAACGTCTACTTTTAACTTTTATTATATATGGTTCTTGAGATTAAGCCCAAGGATACTGTACCACTAAGTTATGAAACAAGCCCTTTTAAACTTGTTAGTCACTAAATTGTTGTAACTTGTCCCAAACTTGAAACACTTGTATGGCTTCTAAATTAGCTGGGATTGACAGTATGCATCACTCTTGTCTATTTTTTAATAACATTCAAACTATTTACCAAAATGACTATAAAATCCATCATTGGCTGATTTTCAAATGGACAAACCAATTAAAAATAATACACCACACACACACACACATAAATGAAAACAAGGCTTAACCAATGTAACAAAGTAAAGCAGCAGGAATTAAACATTAGAAAACTGAGAGTTATGAATTACCTGAAGTATAGAAAATAAAAATTTAAAATAAGTTTAGTGAGCTAAACCAGAATACAGAAAACTGAACAAAAATCAGAGAAAAATTATTGATACAAGCAGAAATTTTATATTTCAAAAATATAAAATTTTATATTTAAAGAATTTTATACTTTAAGATCAAGGGTTAATGTGCACAGCTATAATCCCAGCAAGTTGGGAGACTGAGCCAGGAGCTTCATAAGTTTGAGGTAAGCCCCAAGTTCATGAAATCATGTCAAAAAAAAAAGTTTTTTTTTTTTAATAAACATGAGGTATAAACCCAAAATCAAAACCTAAGAAGTCCAATTATCTCCAACTGGTGGGGGGGGGGGCATGAAAAGACTCAAAGCAGATTTTCATCAAAGACTAAAAATTCACAAAGAGCTGGGCAGGGTGGTACATACCTATGCAAAACCAATGATTTGGTAGATTGATGCAGGAGAATCACAAGTTCAAAGCCAGCCTCAGCAACTGATCAAGAACAACTAAGTGAGAACCTGACTAAACAATTAAAAAAAAAAAAGTTTTGGATATGTTGCTCAGTGGTTAAGTACCCCAGGGTTCAATCTCTAGTACCTCCATAAAATTCAAAAAGAGAAATACTTGAGGTCACACACAAAAAAAAGATGTAAAGCCTAGAAACATATTTCTATATAATTATTATGCAATTCCTTAGGAAGATTTACAATACAGAATGGATTTCTGAATATATGTTCTTGGTTGGCATTTTTTTTTTCTTTTACCCGTTTGACAATATTTGATCTGTAAATAGCGAAGAAAAATAAACACTTTTAACATATATAAATGCCTCCAAAGAGCATCACCACTAGATCTGTCCTCTAAAACTACTAAAATAATCCATTATAATGAAAAATAAATCTGTACAGCAACACAAATTACTTCGAAATTTTAAAGTTCTCTTGGGGAAAAAACATCACTTTCAAAGACAAAACACTTAATCTGGCAATACAATTTGAAAGACAAAAGCATAAAAATCAATATAAACTTGTTAATGTATATGCAACATTAAAATAACTGTAAAATTATCAAAATTGTGAAAGTATATATGAACAAAACAAAATTTTATAATAAATCAAATTTAATTTATTACTAGCTCAAAATACAGTGTAAATTTAATGTAATTTTTAAAAATTATTTTTAGTGTTAACAGACCTTTATTTTATTCATTTATTTATATGCAGTGCTGAGAATTGAACCCAGTGCCTCACACATGTGAGGCAAGCACTCTAACATTGAGCCATAACCCCAGCCCCATAACGTAATCTTTATAAAATCTTATGTGAGTTACAAAACAAATAGCCATACAATATGCAAAGGGATATGGGAAAGAAATCAAAGCATGTCAGTCTGAAAATCAATGAACCACAAATTAACTGATTAAGAAAAGTAGAATAAAGAATTATAAGAAATAAAGAAACTCTGAAAGGAGTAATTCTTCACTTTTAGAAATTTGTTAGATTGTACCTGCAGTATTATAAAACACCAATCAAATCACAAAACTTGACTAATAGAATTTAATCTAAAAAATACTATTGTATGTAGTGTATAAAATGCTTTAAGTGTAAGAACACAAATAAAATGCAAAAGAATATGAGAATATTGCATACAACATTAACCAAAAGAAAAGTGGAATAAGAAAATTACAATATGCAAAACATAGTTTGAAATAACAGTTACATGGGGCAAAACAGATTTTTAAAAAAGAAACTGTGACAGGTAGACTAGAAAATTATATGATGATGAAAGTAGCTAGGTGCTCTAGCACACACCTGAAAACCCAGCAGCTAAGGAAGCTGCTTAAGGAAGCTCAAACCAGCCTCACCAACTTAGAAAGGCCCCAAGCAAGTTAGGGAAATCATGTCTCAAAATAAAATATAAAAAGGACCAGAGATTTGGAGCAGTGGTTCAGCACCCTTGGCCTCAATCCCCATTACCAAAGTACATTAATTAAACTTAAAAATAAAAACTTTTTTCCCCCTCCATTACTACAATAACAGTATGAACACTTGTAACTCACATCGTACTTCCCAAATATAGAAAGCAAATATTGAAAAAATTGGATAACAAAAATAGGAAATAACATTGTAGTATGAAATAACATTGTAGTACTAGGAGATACAATGTCTAGCTTCCTGTAAAGTCAAACAAAACGGCAG
>NW_026006668.1:129821-132688 GCF_001458135.2 Marmota marmota marmota
GGCTTCATGACCTCCAATAATAAAGCAAACACCTCTGGTAAACAACAGGCAGAACATTCATTGTCCAAAGAGAAGCACAAGAAAAAAGTTATAAAGAAGAGATTCTGTATCAAATATGATGGTTTCCAAAGGTTATTTAGAAAACTCTTGACAATGTTCTTAATGAAAACAAGAAAATGTTTATCTTTAAAGAGAAAATCTGAGAGGATTTGGGCCAAGCAAATAAGGCTAAATCTGTGCAAGAGCAGATTGGTATGAAGTCTCAATTGACATAGAAGGACATATCACTGCCGTGATACCAGTGGACAAGTCAAAATATAATAAAATGTAAAGCCCAATGTCAGTCTACTCATAAAAATACATTAGTTTTATGCAATTGTTTAGCTTTACACGTCTCTTATGCTCTAAAGTATATGTCAGTAGGCTTTCTTTAGCATTCTACAGAATGAATCTGCCCTAATTACTGCATCCTTTCAGGGCTAGCTAAGTTGTTAGGGACAAAGGATGTGCATTTCTCAAGTACTTAAAGACAATGGAACATCTAAACATAAAGTAAACAAAGCATGTTTCATTTCTTCAGCAATGTTCAGTGAGCCCAAAACATCCCCAACAGAAGTCTAGATTACCAAGATTTTTATGCTCCTTTTTCAAAAAGAAAACTTTTTCAATCTTGCAGGTCATGCAGTCATGGCATGAATTTACAAAAGTGTAAGAATGGAAGGGAGGCTCTCAATATAGGAGATATATATGGGTATATATATATAATGTAGAGTTAAATTTGACTATTGTGAGAAGCAAAGGAAGTAAAGTAGGTAAATATGCTAAACACAGATGTGAAAGATAGAAAAGGAAGACTGCAAGTTCTAAACATGAAGTACTTTAGGAGGTAAATTTAATGCAGCCCCTGACCTGGGCCACACAACTGGAGACCAAGCATGTCTTCTTCCCTTGTCCTTCCCTAGGCTTCTTTCTCAGGAGTGACTGTCCACAATTCAAACCCACATCTTGAAAATAGGCCTCTAAAGAAACAAAACATGTGGTTCTTCAAACTTTATTTGTAGGTTCAAGATTAATTTAACTAGAAGTCATTTAGCTCAGACCTCCCTGATTCCAAATTTTATTCATATAGTTTTAAAGGAGAAAAGACCCCTTTAAATGAGTAAATACATAAAAATATTCGCATTTAGTGAGTTTTGTTTTGTTTTTTATTAGGGGTTGAAACTAATGTCAATTTACAGATTTACCACCGAAAAATATCCACTGAAATATTATTTATTTTTCATTTATTTGTTTGTTTAAAACAGGGACTCCATAACTAGTCAGGGCTGATTTTATATTTCAAAACATAAACAAACAAAAGCACCCATTTTCCCAGAAAATATATAATTTTGGTGCTATCTCCACAATAACAAATCATTAATATAAATCATATGTGAATAATTCTAGGATTTGCCAAGCCATATCTCACATGATTTAATGTTAGCTTAAAATGTCCAGATAATAATATATATGCCTGACTCTTACAAGGGTTCAAAGAAAAGGAACAGATTATTTAATATATCTGGAATTCACCGATTTAATTACAACACAATTTCAAAGAATCGAGTTTGTTTTTCTTCAGCCAAAATGGAAGAGAGATTTTTTTCTACTTACAGATAAACCATGGAATTTTATCTAAAATAAGCTACCAAATAGAGCACACATGAGAAACCACTAAAAACAATTTTGGGTAGAAGAAGGCCAAATAATATTCTTACATAATGTAAGGGCAAGTTATTTTCTAAAACTCAAGTTATATCCAGTTGTTTTGGTTATATCTGTTACATTTGAAGCTACAGAAACAAAATATACTTTACAGTTAGAGAAAAGTTAAACATGAAACAAGTTTTTTTGTTGTTGTTGTTTTGGTCCCTTGTTTGTTTTTGTCTCTTTGTCTTTGTCTTCCTTTGTATTTCATTTTGTTCTAAGGTGACAAGCCAAGGGAAACAGTACTGAATATAACACACATGCAGGATCCAAGGGTATAGTCAAGAAAATCCTGGCATCTAAGACATTCTCCCATCCCTTTTTTTACTCACTGAAATACATTGTGGAACTTTTATATGCACAACTGTGTGTGGGTTTTGTTGGAACTTTGGGATAATCTTCTTGCATTCACAACTCAGAGAAAATTAAGATAGGAGAAAACATTCTATCTGCAGTGAATTGAGGCTAAGGAAAGAATACATATGGAGCAGTTACATAAGTAGATTAATTGAATAATGGGAGATGCTTCTAAGCCACAGGACAACTAATTTTTCCTGTGACTCCACTGTAACCCTCAGGATGTCTTCTAGGAAGATTTTATAAGGAGGCTGATAGTCTATTGACAATCCAAGTGAATGGCCCCTGTGGGTACCAAGGCTATTCAGCAAGCAGTTCTCAAATCCATGACCAGGTACAAAAATAGGACAGTGGATCAGGGCATTCGACTTAGTAAAGTTTCTCTTTCAGTAAGCTTTTCAGTTCCTATGACCTAAACAACTATACAAAGAACTCAAAAAATTAAACAATAAGAAAACAAATAACCCAATCAACAAATGGGCCAAAGACCTGAACAGACACTTCTCAGAGGAGGACATACAATCAATCAACAAGTACATGAAAAAATGCTCACCATCTCTAGCAGTCAGAGAAATGCAAATCAAAACCACCCTAAGATACCATCTCACTCCAGTAAGATTGGCAGCCATTATGAAGTCAAACAACAACAAGTGCTGGAGAGGATGTGGGGAAAAGGGTACTCTTGTACATTGCTGGTAGGACTGCAAACTGGTGCGGCCAATCTGAAAAGCAGTATGGAGATTCCTGGGAAAGCTGGGAATGGA
>NW_026006668.1:147265-174050 GCF_001458135.2 Marmota marmota marmota
TTTTCAAAGTACTCATTTATATTTCTGTAGTGTTTCTGGTGATATTTTCATTGTCTTTATGGGTTGTACAATTTGCATTTTTATTTAGCTGGACTAAAAATTTATGAATTTCATATTCTATCAAAGAACCAACTCTTTGATTCATTAATTTTTTTTTAATTTTTTATTTATTTTTGTTGTTGTTGTTGTTAATGTCAATTTCAATGTGTTGGGCTCTGATTTTATTTCCCATCTAGTATTGGCACTCATACTGATTTGTTCTTCTTTATATCTAGAGTCTTGAAATGTAATGTTAGATTATTTGTTTGGTGTCTTTCTGTTCATTAAATGAGCTCAATACTATGAAATTACCTCCTAGAGCCACCTTCATAGTGTCCCAGAGGTTCTGATATGTTGTAATGCTGTTCTCATTTACTGCTAAGTGTTTTTTATTTCACTCCTTATTTCTTCTCCTTTCATTTCATCAGTATGAAATGGCCTTCTTTGTCTTTTCTGATTAACTTTGGTTTGAAGTCCATGTTATCTTATATGAGGATAGGAATCCCCTGCTTGTTTATGAGGACCATGTGAATGATTTTTTTCCCCAAAATTTTTACCTTGATACTGCAGATCTCTTTCTTTTTGAGTAAATCATTCGGAGACAACTAATTTTGGGGTCTTAATTTTTTATTCAATCTGTCTTTTTTTAATTATTATTTTTATCAGAGTTTAGACCATTTACATTCAGTGGTTTTGTTGTATTTTTTTTTAAGTCATGCAGACTGTGCATTACTTATTGTATTAGAAATCATTCACCTACTCTCACAGGTCAAATACTTCAAAATTAAATGGAACACTTTTAAATATCTGAGAGGTCAAGAAAGAAAGTACAAGATAAGTAAATAAAAAGGGCTTTGAACTAAGTACTAAAAACAGCTTAAAATATCAAAATATCTCAAATGTAACAGTACTGAGAAGAATAATTATAACTTAAATTATTAGTATCAAAAAGAAGCTAGAATAACAAATTATTTTTTAAATATGTAGTAGGAGAAAAAAATAAGAGCAGGTGCCAAAATACATAAAATTAAGAAAAAGAATACAGCTAAAATTGGACTAAAATAAACAAGTCTAATCAGGAAGAAAGAACAGAAAAACATAACTTTACAGATGCCAAAAATATGTTACGGTAATATTACAATTGTATGCCAACATATGTGAAAGCTTACATAACAACTCTATATTAGAAGGATTCACATGCTGCTAAGAAAGTATATTCAGTCACTGATGGATGAAATATTATATGTATACATACATATATGTCTTAAGTCTAAATTATCAATTGTATGTTTTACTTCTATAACTTTTTTATTTAGTTATTGTTTGAAGATCTATCCAGTGGTGACATAGGCATATTAAAAGTGCCAAGTATTATTGAATTGTGGTTTATTTCTTTTTATTTCTTCTTCTTTAAGTTAGCATAAACTTATTTTATTTTTTAATTTGTTGTAATTAGTTATACATGATAGTAGAATGAATTTATACACTTTGATATATCTTACACAGATGGAATATAATTTCTCATTTTTCTGAGTGTACATGTTGCAGAATCCTATTGATCATGCAGTCACATATATACATGTAGTAATAATGTCTGTTTTATCCTACTATCTTTCCTATCCCCACATCCCCTCCCCTCTTTCCCCATCACTTCCTCTACCTAATCTAAGGTAACACTATTCTGCCCTAGTGCCCCCCCACACACACTCACACACCTTATTGTGAATTATCATCCACATATTAGAGAAAACATTTGGTGTTTGGTTTTGTGGGATTGGCTTATGACATTTTCCAACTCTCATCATTTACTGGCAAATGCCATAACTTCTCTCTTCTTTAAAGCTGAGTAATATTCCATTGAGTATCTATTTAATATTTTCTTTATCCATTCATCTATTGAGGGACACCTAGGTTGGTTCCATTGAGAAGGATTTGTTGGATGTACATAGATGCTCCATTGTTTGGGTATAAATATGTGATTGTTTTGTTGATGTTTGATCCCCTTAATACATATGAAATGGCTTTCCTTGTCCCTTCTCATTAATTTTGCACCTTCTCATATCCGATAAAGTTCATTTTATCTGATGAGGATAGAGACTTTTGTCCCTTCTCATTAATTTTGTCCCTTCTCAGACAAAGTGGACTTTATCTGATATGAGGATAGAAACCCCAGCTTATTTACATGATCCATGTGAATGAAATGATTTTTTCCATTTTTTTCACCGTCAGTCTTCAGATGTCATTGCCTATGAGTTCAATCTCTTGGAGATAGCACATTGTTCAGTTTTCTATTTTAGTTCAATCATCCAGTCTATGTCTTTCGATTGATGACTTTAGTCCACTTACATTCAAGGTTATTACTGAGATGTGCTTTGTATTCCCAGACATTTGGGTTTATTTCTAGTTTTTAAATTGAATTAGTTTCTCTTTTTTTCTAATTTATTTTATATGACAGCAGAATTCATTACAAATTATATTACATATATAAAGCACATTTTTTCCTATCTCTGGTTGTACAAAAAGTAGAGTCGCACAATTCGTGTCTTCCTACATGTACTTAGGATAATAATGTCCATTTCATTCCACTGTCTTTCTTACCCCCATGCCCCTCCCTTTCTCTCCCTCCCCTTTGCCCTATCTAGAGTTCATCTATTCCTCCCATGATCCCTTAGTTTCTCCTTTGATTTCCTATATTCTTTTTTGTAGTTCCTACCTTTGTTGGATTTGATTTTTTTTTTCATTTCATCTTCATAGAATATTTTGTTGGCAATGTTCTGTAGTGCAGGCTTTCTAGTTGCAAATTTTTTAACTTTTGTTTATAATAGAAGGTTTTTATTTTATCTTCAAATCTGAAGCTTAAATTTACTGGGTATAGGATTCTTGGTTGACACCCACTTTCTTTCAGAGCATGATGCATGTTATTCCAGGATCTCCTAGCTTTGAGGGGCTGGGTTGAGAAATCAACGGAGATTGGAATTTTTATCCCCCTATATGTAATCTGATATTTTTTTCTCTCACAGCATTTAAGATTCTGTCCTTATTCTGTCTGTTAGGAATTTTCATTATAATATGCCTTGGGTCTGTTGTGATTTTGTATATTTGGGGTCCTGTGAGCCTCTTGTATTTGATTTTCCATTTTATTCATTCGGTCTGAAAATTTTCTGATATTATTTTATAGAAAAGAATGTGCACTTTATTGGTTTGTATCTCTGCACCTTCATCTATCCTGATGAATCATAAATTTGTTTTTTATGTTATCCCATAGTTCTTGGAAGATCTGTTCATGATTTCTGAAAATCCTCTCCATGGTCAAATCTATTTTCAAGATTATATATTTTGTCTTCATTGCTTGATGTTCTGTCTTCTAAGCAGTCTGGTCTGTTGGTAATACATTCTATTGAATTTTTAACTCCATTTATTATTTCCTTTATTTTGAGGATTTATGCTTGTTTTGTTGTTGTTGTTGTTGTTGTTTTAGAATCTTTGCCTCTTTATTGAAATGATCTTTAACTTCATGTATTTTCTCTTGAATTTCATTTCTTATACCATCATTTACTTTACAGATAAAATTTAACTATATACATTCTAAACTCCTTACTTAACATTTCTTCCACTGTGGTATTGATGAATTCTGTTATTGAAGTATCTTGGTTTGTTTGGGGCAATTTTTTCCCTTGATTTTTCATGTTTGTTTGTCTACCCATCTAATAGTATGGATCTCAGGTAGGAGAGTTTCAACCTTGTGGACTTTATTGTTCTAGAAGGTTTCCATCATATCACTGTTTAGGGGAATACAAATAATAAGAACAACAATATGCAGCATTAAACCAAATAGTTCCCACTATGATGTCAAAAAAGTTAATTATCACAGTAAAGAGAAATGATATGATCAGTTATTGCCTACTATAAAAATAGAAAGTTTCCAAATGTTTTATAATTTCAAATTGTGGACAGGGAAAGGAGAGAAGTCATATACAATGTAATGATTATAAGGGAGGAGGAGAGAAGAATAAATAAACTTTTAAAAACAGTAAAATAGAAAAAAATAGATTTGCAGTTTGCAGAAGAAAAGAGAGTATCAGAAGAAACAGGTAGGAGAAGAGAATATATGTGTATATAAATTTAAAAAATTAAGAATTAAAAACAAAATCAAAATATACTAATCAAAACATCCTAGTTTACAAAAAAACTAACCCATGAAAAATAGCTGCCTTCAAAAATGGTAGAAAATAAAATATGAATTGTATAAATGTTCATGTACCATTAAGGTCACAATTAAACAAAGAAAAAGAATTGTAGAAAATCTTGATGAAATGTTAAAGGATTCTTTCCTTTGGAGTTCAAAAAGTTCTCAGCATTTCAGCAGTTTTAGGTGGAGTCATTTGAAGAGTTCTCACACTGAGTGTTGTTATTGAAAGATGCTTTTTATTTCCTGTCATTTTAAGTTATTTCTAGCTTTTAAGTTGAATTAAATTCTCCTTTGATTGAGTATTCTTCTATTGTTGTTTTTCCCTTTGCTGGCTTTGGTTTTTATTCTCTGTGCATTCTTGAAATATTTTATTAAGTTTTATAGAGCCAGATTTACAGGTGTAAATTCTTTTAACTTCTGTTTACCTTGAAAGGTTTTTATTTCATCTTCAAATGTAAACCTTGATTTTGTTGGATACAGTATTCTAGGTCCACACCCATTTTCCTTTAGAGCTTGGTATATATTATTCTAAGACCTCCTAACTTTTAGAGTGTGGGTTAAAAAAATCAGCTGAGATTTGGATAGGCTTGCCTCTAAATGTGACTAGTGTTTTTCTCTTGCTGCTTTTAAAATTTTATAATTTTTCTGTATACGAAGCATTTTCAAAATGATGTCTTAAAGTAGGTGTGTTTTAATTTTTTTTAAATATCTGGAGTCCTGTATGCTTTCTGTATTTAATTTTCCATGTTCTTTTTAAGATATGGGAAATGTTCTGATATTGTTTGACTGAAAATATTGTGCATTACATTAGTCTGTATTTCAAAGCCTTCATCTCACCCGAAGAATCTTAAGCTTAGCTTTTTAATGAAATCCCATATTTTTAAAAAGTTTTCTGCATGGTCCTTTAACATCTTTTTTTCCATAGTCATCTTTTTTTCCCCCATTCAAGATTATATATTTTGTCTTCAGGGCCTGCAAATGTATGTATCTTTCCCATGGTTTAGTCTGTTTGTGATGCTTTCCATCAAATTTTTAATTTGATGCCTTCATTTTAAGGATTTACAACTGATTCTTCTTCATGATCTCCATCTCATTATTGAGGTAATATTTTATTTGCTGTATTAGCTTTCTGATGTTGTTTTTTATGTGCTCTCTTAACTCATAGATAAGCTTTACCAAGAACTTTCTGAATTCCATCTCTGACATTTCCTCCACTGTGGTGTCCATAGGGTCTGTTGTTGAGGTATTCTCTATTGTTGGGGATTTTTTTCCCCCTTGATTTTTTTTAATATACTTGTGTGTCTATCCATCTATCTGGATAGATCTGAAGCTGTAGTTTCTATCTTATAAGTTTATTGTGCCTCTGTATTACTAGTACGTCACAAATTAGGGGAGAGGCCAATGATAACAACAATCTTTGCAAACAGTACATAACAGCAGACAGGTACTTGGTTTCTATTTTGATATCTATAGCATCAATTGATACAATAGGCAGAAAGAGAAGGATCAACAATTTCCATCACTGAACAATAAATAATCATAAGTTATGTCTGACATAATATTAAAAAATAGGTGTTGTCTATTACTTCTTCTTTGTTAATTATTGCTCTGGCATTAGTGGTAGGGGCAGACATCATATACATCAAATAGTATTGAGGTGTTAAAGATAGAATTCAGTATGAGGAAAGAAAAAAGGTAGGAGGATAGAAAACATTTTCAGTTTCAAAGGATAAATATGGCAGACGCAGTGGAAATATAGGTTATGTTGTTAGTGAGGAAGGGGAGAGGAAAAACAATTATGAATATAAAGAAAAAGAGAGAAAATAGAATTGGACTGCGAAAGAAAAATAAAGTAGTACAAAAGGCCATACCAAAAAAAAAAAATCAAAATATGCTAATCAAAATCCCTAACCCTCACGGGCTGGGATCAAAGCACAATGGTAGATTGCTTGCTTTGCACATATGAAACACTAGGTTTGATTCTTAGCACCACCTAAAAATAAATAAAAATAAAAATTCATTGACACATAAACAAAATTAAAGAGGGGGGGGAATCTAACCCTCCAAACACAGAATGAGAAAAAAAAAGCTTCAACAAAATGACTAAAAATGAGAAGAAAACAAATATATATATTCCCCTCCCCACCCCCGTCCCAGGGACACACACACACACACACACAAAAAAAAAAAATTATATATAAGTATATATTTGTGGGAACAATAATCCCAGGGAAAAAAGGAGAACAATGGTTCCCAGGAAGAGAAGGAAAACAATAGGGTCTGGACTTTCACAAATTCCCATCCTACAATTATTTTCCCTGACTACCCAACCAATACATTCTACTATGATTAATTCTAACTAAACCCTATAAAACTCAGACCCATACTGTATGTAACCTGATGCCATTTTCTTTCTTGAAACTGTGCCCCTCTGCTTTTTAATAAAGCATCACTGATCCATCAAGGTCTGTCACCATTTTACTTGGTTTTGTTCTGTCTTTTCTCCCACTCCCCTTTTATAACTATGAGAAGATTAACCTTCTTCTTCCCTTGCCTAATTATATCTTCCCTTCAGCCCCTGCACCATGGCAATAAAAAAATCAAGACTTCAGGGCTGGAGAGAACGGAGGGGGAATAGGGAAAGGAAATGAATCCAAAACAATTTTTACTATGTACTTATATGAATATACCATTGTGAATCCCACCATCATGTACACCCATAAGAATGGGTTCCTACAGAATAAGATATATTTCATGCTTGTACAATTATATCAAAATAAATTCCACCATCATTTATAACTGAAATGAAACAATTAAAATAATAACTTCAGGGCTGGTACCAGAAGATCTATGAAATGTCTGCCTCTCTATGCTACAAGTAAACAAAAACTCCTGAAAGGGCACAGCTAGAGCATAGTCTTAGAATTACTTCATTAAAGGCACATTATTCCCCAGAGCAGTTAGAAATCACAGACTTTGGGAGAGGAGACCCCTTTGTTTTTTCCTTGCTAGTAAAGAAGTAAAACTTTCTCCATTTTCTCAAAACCTTCTCTTCATATTTAGATTAGCATTGGGAACAAGGGCAGAAAGAAAGTCCTTCTCTGCTTAACCTTGGATGTGTACACTTTCCCAAGATTTCAATCCATCTTTGAAGATATTTGTAACCCAAATCTGAATTTCTCACATGACATTATAGAAATGGCCACACAATACTAAGAATTTATACCCTCAGAAAAGTCATCAAACTCCTCATTTCATCAATATTAAAACACTAATTTTGGATCCTTTGGATCCCAAATTTTCCAGTGCTCAATATCTTCTCTCTCTCCCTCCATACACACACACACACACACACACACACACAGACACACACACACACACACATATTGGCCTTAGTTTATGACTTTTTTGGGTAAAATCCACCTGTATCTTGCCACTTAGGAAACACTTTTATATCTTTCAAATACTGCTGATACAATATATTTCATGAAAAATTGAAGCTGAAATTAGTGAACATCTGCTGTTTAAGTTGAAAAGCCCAGAGAGGGACACCACTGATTGCAACAAAAATATATCTAACTCAGGTTATTCTATCAAAAGGGAAATTCTCTCAAAACATTTGGCTCATTTAAGGACTGGATGACCTTCTCCACCAAGAATCACTGTGTTGTGCCCTTGTATCTGCATGAAGTGAGTTTTGCCTTGGAATACCTGTAAGAATTAACTGAGATAATCTTTCTAGTTCTTTGGAATAGTTTCATCTTCTTTCACAACTCTGAACACCCAGGTTACAAGGATGATCTTTGTCTTTTCCTTCAATACTAGAATCAAAGTGACTGACCAACAATGGGTCTACAAGGAATAGAAAAAAAAGTTGTGAGAAGATAATTTTAATGTCTAATCTAGGATCAACTTAAATGAAACCTATAACAGGACATTCCTGTGTTACTCAGGGTAACAAGTGCTAGCACAAGAGGCTCCATTCCCCAACCTCAAGATGCTCTGCAGGAGGAGATGGCTACACAGGGGCTGATATCTTCTAAGAACTCTAAGAAACATGGCAACTGTGGGTACCATGCAGGTCTTAAAGGCAGGACCAGGTAAAAATATGGCACTGAGGACATATCACCCTATCATGTTTTCAAAAGGAAAACTCAACAAAAAGACATTGTGATATGATATCTGTGCCTTAGGAGGATAAATGAAGAGGTACAAAGGTGTTTTACATTAAGTGTTCAATAACTATTCTCTGCTTTTCTGATATGTGAATGATCATAAACAGCAACAAAAGATCTTTTTCAAAATGCCATGAATAACCAAGTGAAAAATGAATTAAAATATTCTGTTAGTTGAAATGTAGCATGGGTAAGCATTAATAACATAGTGAAATAGATGCAGGAAGAAAGCATTTAGAAAGACTACATTTTCCATAAATATGGCAAACACAGTACAAAACAGGTAGGTGATCTCTAGGTAGGAAAGAGTGACAAGCCATGATACAAACCACAGCTACTCCAAACATGAATCCCTTACATAAATCAGGATTCTCCTGTAATGACCCTCCCTGTTTTCATGACCCGTTCTGAGTCAGTGTAAGGTACAGGCAAGGGACTACACAAAGAGGACTGCAAATCACACAATCATAGCCAATCAGGCACAGGACAATACAAGCAGGGCCCTAGTTGCTAGTCCACTCTTACCATGTGGGCCAGAAAAGACAAAATATTGAGCTATATCTGTGTTGAAATGAAATTCAGTTGAGTACCTGACCTTAGAAAAGCCCAGGTCCCCACAGCTTGTTCTAGCTGTTTCCAAACAACCCTTGTCCCTTGTTGCAGAATACCTAAGCCCACAGACTTACCATTTTCTGGCTTCTGCAACCTCTCTACAAATCTGCCATCACATGAACAGCAGATTGACAGAGACTATGACAAAACCACCCAGATATCAAGGAACCTGAAGATGATTTCAGAGCTTTGTTTAAGCCATAGACAAAAATATTTTAAGATCATGAAGTCTACCCTCTATTATCTATCTGTGCCTCTCATTGGAAAGTTATCATCCTATAAAACTGGAGTGGAAAGGCTCCAGGCTCAGATTCCTCTAGTCCTGAGTGGCAAGACAAGAAATTCAAAGTCTGGTTGCAGAGCAAAAGATTGAAAGGTTCTTAGCTACAACTCTTTTCACAAAGAGTGTTCCACCTTGAATAGCTGACTTTGTAAAGGATGTATTTGAATTTTACCTCGAATGTAAATTTATATCAATTTACCAATAATAATATCAATAATGCATATTTACAAATAGTGAGAATTACTTTAAAATATAATAAATAATAATAGTGAGTTTTACTTTAAATTTTCAGGTTTTATAACTTTCATGTTCTGGTTGTATATGTGTGTGTGTGTGAGAGAGAGAGAGAGACAGAGAGAGACTGATTATAGGCATGAACAACAACACACACACACACACACACACAGAGAGAGAGAGAGAGAGAGAGAGAGATTAATTGATTGATTGATTATAGGCATGAACAACCACACCCAGATCATCCTCTTATAATTTGAAGAGGCAGCTTGATCTTTCCAAAGGAGAAAGGTCACTACAACATCACTCCATGAAAACCAAATATGAGCTATGTATGCAACCTTGAAATTTCAGTGGTCACATAGTCCCTGAAAAATCTTGTAATAATTTATTTAACCCAACAAATCTGAAACATTTTCATTTTAATACATGACCAATTTAAAATTATTAATTAATTGTACATATTTTCAGCAAAAGCCCTTCACAATTCCCTCTGTGTGTTAAATTTCAACAACATTTCAAAACTGGCCAGCCACATTCAGGTGTGCCACACCTTCAGTGGCAAGATGCTGCCATATTGCAAATGCAGATCTGAGGTCTCTCATGCCCCTGAGTCCAGAATAGTGAATAACCTGATTTTTTTTTCTTTTGATCAGAGGTGAGGAAACATGACTTTCCTCCCAAGATCTCTTTTGGCCCAAGTGGGGAAGAGATGGTGCCCTGAAAAAAGTAAGTCCCCAAAGGTAGAATGCTGTTTCCCAACTGCTGTTCATCAGTGGCACCTCCCCTTGCAGACATCAGACAGTGAATAATGGTGATATGGTCTAAGGAATGAATCCCATGTGGACTTCAGATCTGTCCTCACCTTAGACACCATTTTTTTATATGAAGGGAATAGACTAAAGACAAACTTCTTATTTTGCATTTTACCCTTAACCCTAATCTTAGGCTTTGGTTGTTTCATCATTTGGTGTGGAGTCCTATGAGAGTTTAAGCACTGTTAACATGTTTTCATGTCTCTATGCATTTTTATGTACTCAAATAATCTAACAAGAGAGTAAATATTAAATCAGAAGAACAGGAACATGGTACCTATTACATGTCTGCTGCTTGTCGGTTAATTTGAAATCAGCATGCCATTATTACTGGAATCCTGGTTGCAATGTGTGTTTCTTGCACAGCTACTAAGCATAACAAGCCACCACCAAGTTTTTAGACTATAATCAAGACAATTTAGGCTCAGTTTACCTAGGCTATTCCTCTACTGTCTGCCGGGCTCCATCAGGAATATATTCTATTGCTTGATTTGTATTTTTGGGAGAGAGCTGGCGTCCCCTGGAGTACTATTTTACTCCACCCAATGGGATCTTATTGTTCATGGAGTTGTTGGAAGTTTGAAAGGAAAAACCAGAAGCTTTCAAAACATTTAAGACCTAAACAGAGAACTGGTACACAGTTCCCACAGGTAGATTACCACAGGAGGTCAAGTCCTGGTGGCCCAGATCCAACCACACTAGCTTGTGTGGGACCCAGGCTCACAGTACACCCGAGTCCACCCCTCCACCCAAAGGGCAGACAACCATAGGAGCCAGCCTCTGGCACAGGACCACCTCTTCTGACCAGCAGACAACCGTGGGAGCCCAGGCACAGCCCAGATCTGTCCACACCAACTTGCGAAGGACCCGGGTCCACAGTAAGTCTGAGTCTGCCTGCCCTCTACCTGAGAGCCTAAGCCTAACCCACTTCCATCTTGGGACACTGCAGTCATCGCCATAGCCTTCACACCCAGTAGTCCCTAACTTTCTGATGGCAGACAGGGCCTAGAATCTAATGCATCTCAGAGCAGGCATCCCAAAGGGAGTGTGAGGCCACTCTTTCAGCCCCATCTCTGAAAGACACTGCTTCCATCTTGGGGCACCGTAACTATTATCTCGAGTTACCTCAGCTATTACAGCCACCACCTTTAGATGCAGTAGCATACATTGAGGGACACCAGCAGGGTCTGGAAGCCCAACATCAAGGTGAGGTACAGACAATCTGCATGGGTACTACAAGAATATAGGGAAGAAACTGAAATATCTCAGATCCACAATGAAAGAAAGGAAGACACATAGAAACCATGAAAAAACAAGGGAGGAAAGTGCCCCAAACAAACCAGGACTCTATTTTAACAGAACCCATGGACAGTGAAGTTGATGAAATATCAGAGAAGGAGTTCAGAAGGTTCATAATTAAAATGATCAGTGAATTAAAAAATGACCTAAATGAGCAAATACAGGCAAAAATTGATCACTCCAACAAGGAGATAAGAGAGCAAAAGATTACTTCAAGAGAGAGATAGAGACTCTGGGGAAAAAAAAACTACTCAGAAATCCCTGAAATGAAGGATACAATAAATCCAATAAAAAAAAACTCAAAAGAAAACATAACCAATAGACTAGATCAATTGGAAGAAAGAATGTCAGATAATGAAGAAAAGTATACAATCTGGAAAATAAAGTTGACCACACAGTGAATATGGTAGGAAACAATGAACAGAACATCCAAGAATTATGGGACAGCATCAAAAGAACAAATCTTAGAGTTATTGGGATAGAGGAAGGCACAGTTTCAAACCAAAGGAATGCACAATCTCTTCAATGAGATAATATCAGAAAATTTCCCAAGAATGAAGAATGAATTGGAAAACCAAATACAAGAGGGTTACAGGACACCAAATGCACAAAATTACAACAGACTGAGGCACATGATAATGAAAATGCCTAGCATACAGAATAAGGATAGAATCTTAAAAGCCGGAAAAGACAGGAATCAGATCACATAGAGGGGGAGATCAATTTGTATCTCAGCAGACCCTCCAAGCCAAGAGATTGTGGAATAACATATAAAAAGCTCTGAAAGAAAATGGATGCCAACCAAGAATCTAATCCAGCAAAACTAAGCTTTAGATTTGATGATGAAATAAAAACCTTCCATGATAAACAAAAGTTAAAAGAATCTACAACTAGAAAGCCTGCACTACAGAACATCCTCAACAAAATATTCCAAGAAGAGGAAATGAAAAAAACAACAAAGAAAATCAGCAAAGGGAGGTATTACAGTAAAGGAAAATGTAATCAGAGGAGAAACAAAGTGAAGTTAAATGCCAAAAATGTCTGGGAATACAAATCACGTCTCAATAATAATAAATAATAAATCAAAGGCACTTCTGTATATCGGTGACCCTCAGAAAGGAAAATAAGAAAAACTACCCCATTCTCAATAGCCTCAAAAAATAAATAGATAGATAGATAAAATACTTGGGAATCAATTTAATGAAAGAGGTTAAAGATCTATATAATGTAACTTACAGAGACCTAAAGAAAGAAGTCAAAAAAGACCTTTGAAGATGGAAAGATCTAACTTGCTCTTGGACAGGCAGAATTAATATTATCAAAATGACCATACTGCCAAAAGCACTATACAGATTTAATGCAATTCCGATCAAAATCCCAGTGACATTCCTCATAGAAACAAACAAAAAAAAAGCAGTCATGAAATTCATCTGGAAAAAATAAGAGACCCACAATAGCTAAAGCAATCCTTAGAATGAAGAGTGAAGCCGATGGCATCACTATACCAGACCTTAAACTATACTACAGAGCAACAGTAACATGGTATTGGTACCAAAACAGACGGGCAGACCAATGGTACAGAATAGAGGAGACAGAGTCAAACCCACAAAATTACAATGATCTTATCTTAGACAAAGGTGCCAAAAACATGCATTTGTTGAAGATAGCCTCTCAACAAATGGTGCTGGGGAAACTGGAAATCTATATGCAACAAAATAAAATTAAATCCCTATCTCCCACCATGTACAAAAACTCAACTCAAAATGGATCAGGGACCTAGGAATAAAACCAGAGACTCTGTGTCTAATAGAGGAAAAAGTAGGCCCAATCTCCACCATGTGGGATTAGGCCCCAACTTCCTTCATAAGACTCCTTTGGCACAAGAATTAAAATCAAGAATAAATAAATGGGATGGAAAAAACAAACAAAAAATAAAAGTTTCTTTGCAGCAAAAGAAACAATCTGTGAGGTGAATAGAGAGCCTACATCTTGGGAGCAAATCTTTACCCCTCACACATCTGACAGAGAGCCTACATCTTGGGAACAAATCTTTACCCCTCACACATCTGACAGAGCTCTAATCTCTAGGGTATATAAAGAGCTCAAAAAGCTACATATCAAAAAATAAAATAAAATAAAATAACCCAATCAATAAATGGACCAAGGACTTGAACAGACGCATATCAGAAGATGATATACAATCAGTCAACAAATATATGAAAAAATGTTCATCATCATTAGCAATTAGAGAAATGCAAATCAGCACTACTCTAAGATTCCATCTCACTCATAGGAATGAGAGACAGAATGGCAGCTATTAGGAAGATGAACAACAGTAAGTGTTGGTGAGGATGTGGGGAAAAGGGTACACTCATACATTGCTGGTGGGACTGCAAGTTGGTGCAGCCAATATAGAAAGCAGTATGGAGATTTCTTGGAAAATTGGGAATGGAACCACCATTTGACTCGGCTATCCCTCCCCACAGTCTATGCCCAAAGGACTTAAAAATGCATACTACAGGGACACAGCCACATCGATGTTTATAGCAGCACAATTCACAATAGATAAACTGTGGAACCAACCTAGAAGCCCTTCAATAGATGAATGGATTAAAAAAGGGGCATATATACACAATAGAATATTACTCAGCAATAAAAGAAAATAAAATCATGGAATTTGCAGGTAAATGGATGGAGCTAGAGAAGATAATGCTAAGTGAAGTTAGCCAATCCAAAAAAAAAAAAAAACCCAAATGCCGAATGTTTTCTCTGATATATAGAGGCCGATTCATAGAGGGGTAGGGAGAGGGAGCACGGGAGGAATAGACAAACTCTAGATAGGGCAGAAGGATGAAAAAGGAAGGGAGGGGGTATGGGGTTAGAAATGATGGTGGAATGTGATGGACATTATTATCCAAAGTACATGTATGAAGACACAAATTGGTCAACATACTTTATATACAAACAGAGATATGAAAAATTGTGATCTATATGTGTAATGAGAATTGTAATGCATTCTGCTGTCACTTACAAATAAAATAATAATAATAACAAAACATAATAATAATAATAAAATAATACCCCAAAAACATAATAATAATAAATAAATAATAATAAATCCGAGGGAGGAAAAAACTGGTACACTACCATGCTCACTGCATTCTATTGGCAAAGTATATAGACCATCCTACATCCAATGCTTGGCAAGAACATTCTGTGTGCAAATGGAACTGAAAAAACAAACAAATAAACAAAAAACACAGTGCCAAGGGCTGGGGAGAATGAAGAACTGGGGCTGTTTTTGCAGTCGTTTATTCTGCTTCCCCCCAACCCCAACACAGATAAAGTTTTTGTGACTTTTCAAATTAGAAAAATTTTCCAAACACTGTATCTACTAAAAGTCTAGTCTGGGATGAAACTTATACTCACTACTGCCAGACTCTAAAACTCAAAGTGTTCTATACCAAACTAATCCTGCAGATGCTCTAGAACAACAAGGAAATGAAGCAAAATGTCTGCAATAAAGGCAGGATTCCTTTTAGAATTATATATCCTGTGTACTTATTTTTAGAATGTTCACAAGAGAACACATTACCTGTTTTGGAAACCCTGGAATAATGTGAATAAATAGCTAAAGAAATAAAATTTAAACATTTTTTAAAAATTTCTTATCATGGGTTAAACTGGAAAGTGTTTACTGCACTTCATATATATGCAACGTTTTAATTCCTTTTTGGTAATTGTAAGCTATTTATCATTTTCAACCTAGACTAATGGAAAACACTGTACCTGAAACAACCTCTTAATGTGAAAGCAAGTACCCAAAACAGATCTCCTGGGGAAACATTTCCTCCAGCTACATTTTAACCCAACACCTGAGTATTGTGGAAGTCATCATTTGATTTTAACAGTGACAAGTACACTGGGAACCAAGCTTTTAATGTGTTAACCTTTGTGGAAGACCTACACAAACCACAGCACTTGCATTACCTAATTTCTATCCTTTGCACACAGTCATCTTTGAGAGACTTTTTTTTTTTTTAGTCTTTGAACTCAGTTCACACTTTCACACTTTCTGAGATTACAATATTGGCATGGCACTGTGGTTTGTACTCTGCCTGTATGAGCATCAGTGTGGGAAGGGTTTTACTGGGAAATATTTCAATCCAAAAGAAAGTCAAACTGGGTATGATGGTGCATGTTGTAATCCCAGCAACTCAGGAGGCTGAGGCAGAAGGAATGCAGATTAGACATCAGTGTCAACCACTTAGTGAAAATCTTTCTCATAACTAAAACAAAAACTAAAAGGGCTGAAGATGCAACTCAGTGGTAAAGCACATTTGGGCTCATACCTGTATTGAAAAACAAATAAATTTTGAAAAGGCCACTTACCAAATTGGGGCCAAAATGAAATGAAAAGATAACTTTTCTTCCCCCACCAGGGTTAGCACATATATAAATGCCTTAGAATACTAAAATCCATAAGAAGAGTAAACATGTCCTACTTTAAAGCAAAAAGCAAATTGTTGCTGTTATTCTAAGATACTTTACTTTGAGCAAATCAATCACATTTGCCATTTGCATTGATATATGATGCTCACACAAAACATACACACAGACTAAGTATTCATGTGAAGTTTCATAAATGTTCTCACAGTAAATACTTTTGTATAACAAAGACTAAAATCAGTCTTGATCAGAATAAAACAAAAATCAGTTCCTTCTATAATAATCCAATAAGCAACCAAGATTTTAAGAACTAGTATACATCAACTAATTACACTAATACAAATGTTTCATTACATAAAATTTAAAAAATATGTAAAATAAAGTGAATAGTACAATATACTTGTTAACTAGATTCAACATCTGCTAATTATCTGCTATTTCTACTTTTTCTATGTCCCTACCTGCTTCCCATCCAAATCCCACTTTATTAAGTTTTGGGTGTGTTCAGATGGACACATATTGAATCTAACAAATATTAACTGTGCAGTTTTGACAAGTACACCAATAAAATTTTATTGCTGTTAAGCATAGAATATTTACAATATTCCAAGAAAATTTTCTGTGAATCTTCTCAGTCAACATTTTCCTCCCAAGATGAAAGTTACAATCATGATTTAAAAAAAAAAAAAAAGGGATTCATTTTGCCTAAAATCATTCAAAATACATGATTTTTAGTACATCTGTTTCAGGACACAATATTTGGGACATTCAGCAAGAAATCAATCCATTTGTGAGACCCATGGAAAAGTTCTTCACTGAAAAGAGTATGCATAATTTTCTTTGTCATTGCCAATTCACATGGTAAGTGTGATTGCATTGATAATTGTATTAGAAATAGTGTATATAGAGAGGAAGCCCTCTTCACTGTTGTTAATTAAGTAGAATTACTTTCTAATCATAACATTTTGCTTTAGGAATCATACCAATTGTTACTTATTGAAAGACATGTACTTGACTGTTTCTCCATGGTTCCATGGTGAAGGACAATTTTTAAAGAATTCCAAACTGCTGTAGAACAACACTCTTACAAGATACAATGAAAATGCATATGTAGAAAAATGAGATGAAAACATCTGAGATACTCACAATGCAAATCATATACTGGTTTGTGTGTCAGTGTTAGATGGTACATGTTTCTAAAGGTTGAGTCTGGATTCCTGTGCTGATCTTTTTACGATGGAGGCATGGTCAGTACCAGATACATCTGCAGCCCACATATGGAGAAACATCCCTCTAGAATGTGGTGGACTCTCCCTCAGGATGGTAGGCCATGCCTTAGTAGTGCAGTTGTCTCTCTCAAGGGGCCTGCATGAGAACTCATTGATGGTAGATTAATAGCCCTTCTCCAACAGTGAAAAACCTAAAGAGCTTTTATTTATGTTTATTTTATCTACCAATATTTACCCTGTTGGGAATTAAAACTGAGAATTTAAAAAACAACACTGCATTCAGTTAAACATATTACATGTTAACACACATAGAATTATTAGTAATATGTGTGCGTGTGTGTGTGTATTTTAGTTATAGGTGGACACAATATTTTATTTTTATGTGGGGCTGAGGATAAATAAAACCTGTTGCCTGCCTCACGCATACTAGGCGAGCGCTCCACCTCTGAGCCACAACCCCAGCACCAGTAAAATATATTTTGATCACAAAAAATATCAAGGGAAGAAGTGGCGTTGTTGGAAAGTTTTAAAAATCTTGCTGTTTGGCTAATTAAAAGCCAGATTCCCCTCTTTCTATATTTTATGTCCAACCTGTGTCATGTAACCTGTGGAAAAATCAACACTATACTTTTGAGAGAATTAGAATTAAAAAGGCAAATAGCATTTTTCTATTACAATAAAATAGCTTTGAATCTGTGGTCCCTTAGAAGCAACTCTTGTTTTCCCACAACCTGTCTTGATAATGCTGCTGCATATCATTGCTTTTTACCATGTTCTACTGCTCACAGTGGCTTGTTTGTATATAAATATGTTTTACTATTTGGAAATATTTATTTTGTTCTTGTGTTTACCTTTTCCTACTCAAGCCTTTAGTTCCTTGGACCCTTTTTTTTAAATTTAAGCTTATACTACATGACTTGGCAGGGTTTTTTCCTTACACTTTGTTGAGGTATAATTGATTTAAAATAAATCAGACAGGTTTAGGTTGTGCCCTGAAGAACCTTCAGCACATCCATCATAATAAATATATCCATTCCACCCAGAATTTTTCTGCTCCCCCTTTATTACCCTCTTATTTGCATGAAACTGCTGCTGTGCCTTTTCTCACTGTAATCTTTGTGTGTGTGTGTGTGTGTGTGTGTGTGTGTGGTCAATGGACCTTTATTTTATTATTAATTTACTTATATGCAATGCTGAGAATTGAACCCAGTGCCTCACACATGATAGGCAAGCAATCTACCACTGAGCTATGACCCCAGCCTTTTAATATGTTATATAATCATACATTCTATGTGTTCTTGTCCATCTTCTAGCATATTTTTGAGTTTCACATGTTGTGTGTATCTATGCCTTCCATTTCAGTACTGAAAATTTCTTTTAAGTATTGTGCATAGTTTTTCAGGATGTAGGCCTTAAATACTATCTTAATAACTTCATTTTATTTTTTATGTGATGCTTAGGATTGAACTCAGTGACTCATAAATACTAGGCAAGTGCTCTACCACTTAGCCACAGCCCTAGCTCTTAAATATTTCATATAAAAAGTTTTGTTTTCTTTTGTTTTGGTACCAGGGATTGAACTCAGGGGCACTTGACCACTGAGCCACATTCCCAGCTCTCTTTTGTATTTCATTTAGAGACAGGGCCTCACAGAGTTGCTTAGTGCCTCGTCATTGCTGAGGCTGGCTTTGAACTGTCAATCCTCCTGTCTCAGTCTCCCAAGCCATTGGGATTACAGGCATATGCCACCGCTCCCGACATCAAAAATCTTTTGATTTTCATTTAATTCTATCTATCTATCTATCTATCTATCTATCTATCTATCTATCTATCTATTTATTTTTACCATTGAATTAGTTTTCTTCACTCAGCAAAGAATTGAACAGGAAAGAAGGATAGTAAGAAAGCAGCAGGATTTTTGCAAGAGCAAAAGTAAATAAATAACAGACTTCTCTGAAGAAAAGGTACCCTGGAACCACAACCTGGAATCCTAAAGGAAAGTACTGACTGGTTTTTTTCATAGGTTTTGGGCCTTCCTCCTTTTTCAAACTTTTCTCCCTCTACTCTCTCCTTACTTTTGCTCATTGGAATCACGTGTGTACACATCTATTTTAGTCTTTCTGCTGATTCCCCATTTGTGTCCATGGGCACATTTTGTCAGCTGGGAATTTGGCCTTATTAGGGGACCCTCATTGTGCTCTGTCTGGATTTGCCTCTGGCTTCCGTCTTTGCCTCCTGGCCTTACTGCCCACACTGTTCTAAATCTCCCTCGGGTTGTTATCTGAACGTTTCTTTGATGGGTTGTGAAACTTATTTATAAATACTTAACCTTTTTATGTCTATCATAAATGGTGCTATTTCAAAAGTTCAATTACTGCTGAAGGCAAATAGCCATGTCTGTAATTCCACACACTCAAGAGGAAGAAGGCACAAATGAAAGCCAGCCTGGAGAATTTAGCTGGACACTTTCTCTAAGTAAATGAATGAATAAATAAGTAATACTAACAGTAAAATAATTGAAGGGGGCTGGGGTTGTGATTGGCCCTGGAAGTGATCCTTAGAACTACCCCCCCCCAAAAAAAATCACCGTCTGATATTTGTTGCTATGATATAGAGGAACTATTGATTTAAAATAATTTTTACAATGATTTTCATATTTTTGTATAACTTTATTTGCAGAATTTATCCTTTTATTTTAAGTTTTAATCTTTCATCAGTAAAATAAACTTCTACTTATTAGAATTTTAGGAAGTACAGATAGAATGAAAGACAAAAATCATCATGTTATAGTGTTTTTTTTTAATGTTTCAAATGTGTTTTACGTGGACTTAAAGTTCCAGTATTTCCAAACATTCGATAATGGCATTATTGGATTTGAACTGCAAAAAAAAAAAAAAAAAAGATGGTAAAGCCTAGGAGAAATAGAAATATTTCTATTTCTACAGAAAGCCATACAGTGATGATTTTCTTCTCTCCCAAGATGAATCCTAAACACTGGCCACAAGTGGAGAGAAAGTGTCTCATTCAAACTGGGAGTGACAGTCTCTAGAAACACTAATCTCTTTCAAGACAACTTCTCCTGAGGTACTGGCCAGTACTGGCCACTAATACTGCCAGCTCAAGGACTCAAATTCCTGAGTGCCCAGACTTGACACACACACTAAATCACCCACAACTTACATAAGCCCAGTCCCCTCCATTGTTTGGGGGCTACTGAGTTTCTTCATGCCTCACTTTTGCTGAGGCTAGCTTTGAATTTGTGAATCCTCCTGCTTCAGACTCCTAAGCTGCTGGGATTACAAGGGTGTGCAACCACATTTGGCCAGAAATACATATTTCACTCAATTTCTCTTAATGGTATAACATCTTGCATAACTATAGGATGCTGGCACAAGCAGAAAGTTGGTCTCAGGTAGTGCAGCTTAAGCTTTCTCAGATTCACCAGTGTTACATATACTGGTATGTGTAAATGCTTCTGAAGCTTTATCATGTGTGCAGATTCATGTGCAGATTACCAGTCAAGATACAGGGTTATATCATAAGCATTCCTCATTCTGTCCTTTCTAGATTTCTATAAAACTTTGTGTAAACTAGTATTATTTCCTCCTTAAATTGTTTCTAAAAGCTGTACACAGTGTTGCATGCCTAGAATTCCAGGTACTCAGGAAGATGGGGGCCACCCATAATATTCTCATTTGAACAACATTGTGTTCATGAACTACACATTGTGAAAATTTTGTGGATCAGCTCTGTTCATCCAGCATCAATCTCCATGCAAGTTGCTGTATCTGTCAGTATGTTTGTCCATGTTATTACTCCGTGGTGTTCCATGGCGTGGACATGGAGCCCTTCATTGGCCACCCCTGAAAGTACATTGGGGGTGTCTTTAGTTTTGTGGGTGCTTTTGAATCAAGCTGTGACATATGTGATTAGGGATATTTTGGAACTGTTTCTATTTTTCCAGCATAAATGCCAAGGAGAGCCACTTTTGGGACTATGTGTAATTGTTTAAGAAAGTGACAAATCTATTTTTAAAGTTGCTCTATAACTTTACATTTCCAACAACAATATGTAAAGTGACCCAGTTTCTCTGCCTTTTTGCCAAAATTTGTTTTTGTTTTTTTTTTAGTGTCTTTATTTCAGTCACTCTGGTGGATGTGGATTGATTTCTCACTGAGGTTTTCATTTCTATGTTCAAAATGGCTAATGAATGTTTTCCATGTCTTTACTTTCCCTCCTTCTGTTTTCTTGAATGAATACAGTTGATCTTCCTGTAGATCTTGTATCCCATGATCAGATTACAGCAATTTGTATCTTGTAGGAGCTTTTTGATAGAATGTTTCTATATAGACAGTTGTGCTGGACACAGCTTTATATTTTCCTTCAGAGTCTGGTTTTATTTACTTTGCTTTATTGCAGTTTCTAAAACTTCTGGAATTTTCCTTTTATTTAAAGTGTGATGAGTTTTCATCGTGAGTGGTATCGAATTATATCCAGTGCTTTGTTTGGCATCTATTAAGATGATTATCCATTATTGTGATTATGTATCAACAAACTAAACAAGAAATATTGAATTTCAAAGGCTGATACATCCTTACGTTTTTAGGATAATGCTCACTTGGTCATGATGTATTGTCCATATTTTATATGGCCATGATCAATTTATCAAAAATTTTAGAGGTTTTGCATGTCTTCTTGAGGTATATTGGTCTATAGTTTAATTTTGTGATGCCTTTTTTCCCTTTAAAAAACTCAAATACCAGTGGTCTCATAGGATGAGGAAAGAAATATTGCTGCATCTTCAAGTTTTTGCAACATTTTGTGTAAACTTATCATTATTTCTTTTTTAAATGTTTGGTAAAAATTGGCACATGGGTGCATGTCTGTAATCTCAGGTACTCAGGAGGCTGAGGACGACCGGAGGATTGCAAATTCAAGGCCAAACTCAGCAATCCAGTGAGAACTTTTCTAAAAATGAAAACAGCTAGGGCTGTAATCCCAGCAGCTTGGGAGGCTGAGGCATAAGGAATGGGAGTTCAAAGCCAGGCTCCACAACTTAGCGACACTCTGGGTCTTAAAAATATACATATAAAGAAAAAAGGGCTGGGGATGTGGAACAGTGGTTATGTGCCCCTGGGTTCAATCCCTGGTACTGGAGGGAAAATTTTTTAAAAAAGAAAAGAACAGCTAGTGGTGAAGCCCTTGCCCCCTACCATGTGTCATGCTCTGGGTTTAATTCTCAGTCCAATTAAAACAATAATTTTTTACAGTTCACCAGTGAACTGTCTTGAGCCTAGGTTTAATGGGAATGTTTCAGCCAATTCAAATTATTTTAATAGCTATAATTATTTTAACAGCAATTTGTATCTTGCAGGAGCTTTTTTTTTTTTTTTTTTTTTTTTCGCACCGCGTGGCGCTCGGTGTCTCCCATTCTGCGCGAAAGGCGGTCAGCAGCTGATAGTGCGGCTGCACCACCTAGGAGGCGGCCGGCAGCTCCTGCTCGAAGAAGCCCGTCAGCACACGGTGGGCACGGTGTTCCTCGTAGGCCAGCTCAGGCTCGCTCCAGATGGCTTGGCTCAGGGCCCCCAGCCGCTCAGCCGCCTCGTGGATGCGCTCCGCCGCGTGCAGTTTCAGCAGCAACAGCTCTGAGAAGCCATCGCACGCAACCCCGACCGTCGGCCGCTCCCCTTCGGGTTTCATCGTGCCCAGGTCCCGCAACCCTTCAGGACTCAGCCCTTCAGGACTCAGCCCGCTCGCTCAACCGCACGGAGCGTCCCGCCGCACTTGCTCCTTGCAGGAGCTTTTTGATAGAATGTTTCTATATAGACAGTTGTGCTGGACAACTTTGGGTTCTCTCTTTCTCATGAAAGCTTTAATAATTCTCGTTTTTTTAAAGAAATGTAGACACATTTCTCTTTTATCAAAGTTGTTGAATTTGTAGGCCTAAAGCTGTTCATAATCTTTCCTTATTTCTGTATTCTTAAAGTTCATAGGCTCTCCAGTGATATCCTGATTTTTACTTTCTAATGTATTATATTGTGATCAGAGAACATAGTTTGTAAATTAAAATCCTTTTGGTTTTTTTGGTACTTGTTTTGTGGCTCAGACTAAGGTTGTGTCTTAAAAGTATTCTTTGCAAGCTGGGCCTGATGGCACACACCTGTAATCCCAATGGCTTGGGAGGCTGAGGCAGGAGGATTGAGAGTTCAAAGCAATTATTCTTCCTGGTACCCTGGAAACCAATGAAAATTGGAAAATTGTCCTGCTGTTTGGGTGGAATGTTCTGAAAATTGAGAGGAATGTTGAGATCTCTAACAATAATTGTGTATTTTTCCTGTTTGTTTATACTAGCTTTTTCCTTCATATATTTGGCACTCTTTAGGAGCGTAATGTTGAAGATTACTATGTGCTCTTATGAATTGACACCTTTCTCCCTAAAGGACCTTCTTTATTCCTGATATGATGGTATCTGCCTAGAAGTCTACTTTGCCTCATAAACAAGAAATTGAGAGTAGCATCCCTAGTAATAGGACTGAGTGACATCATCATATACCTCCTGCCATGATACATGGAATAGGTACTTGATACCTAATCACTTAGTGACAAGGAGTGCTTTGTTCTTGAGCACCTTCTATATATTATGGATGGATCCAGCACCCTCATATCTTCATGTCCCATCCTCCAGACCACTCTGCAGGTGGTGGAGGTGATGAAATTGATGATGAGATCCTCAAGTGGGGCATTCCTTGCCCAGTGGAGAACCCTAGATGGAGATACCAGAGTCTGACATCAAAGCTCTGTTGGTTCTGTTGGCCTGTTCACAGTGCTCTGCCTAAGGTGGTGAGCTGTGGGCTCATGGTGTCTTTTCCTTGGGTGAAATAAATATTTTCTTCAGAAGGGGAAGTCTCACAAGCGTGTCTTATGCTTGCTTCTCAGCTGAAATTAATCTGTGTAAATCTCATGGGGGCTCATCTTGGTCAGCAGTGCGGAGCAGAGGTCAATTAATTGCCTCAAATGGTGTCTGGCTGATCTTTGCCTTCAAGAGCCAGACAGTTGTACCTTCCCCCACAAACATCATCTGCAGTGTCCTTGGAGTTTTCCCATGTTCCCTAGAAAAGGGGCTGTTTTCCCAGGTTCACTGTTTCTAAGGAGTGGCTGAATGGTATTTCTTCTAATCAAGCCAACTACACTCCTTGTCAATGCTTGAATCATAGCTTCTCAGTCACAGTAGGCTTACACAGGAGTTTATGTTACTGACAGCACCTATAACACCAGTGTTTGTGGTACACAGCACATTTCAAATACGTGGACTAGGTGGAATGTCCCCATGCACAGATGAGGAACTGTGCTTCAATGGGATGTGTCACCAGTATGGCATCACTCAGCTAGGAAGAATAAGATCAGGATAGGGCCCAGGCCTTCTGACTACAAATCCATTACTTGGACCATGCTCAATCCTGCTTTACTTGGGATCCTGGAATAGTCATCCCTCCCATAATGTTCTGGACCAATCCTTCTGTAGAAACTGCTGCCTCCTGAGCTGCCTCTAGGTTTATTGTTTTATTTTTTTATCACCAAAACTTTCAAACATACATGAAAGCATGGTGAGATATGTTTCCACGTACCTGCCCCTGCACACACTTCAGTAGTTATCACTACCTCTGGATTGCATGTTTGACAGTTTCAACATGTAGCACTAAAAGATAAAGCTGTTTCATTATTTGCTCTTTACTTACTCTTTTACCTTTCTGTTTAAGAGTTTGCTTGAATCAAATACAGATAAATGCCACACATTGTAGTTTTTGAGCAGTGTCTTTGTTTATTCCTCTTTTTTCCTTCTTATTTATTTTGGTACCAGGGATTGAGCCTGGGGTGCTTTACCACTGAGCCATATCCACAGCATATTTTTGGCTTTTGAGACAGGGTCTTCCTAAGTTTTTCAGGGCTGTACTAAGTTGCTGAGGCTGGCTTTAAACTTGAAATCTTCCTGCCTCAGCCTCCCAGGTCGAGCTCCTGGGATTATAAGTGTGCTCATTTTTATTGTTATTATTTATTTATTTGGGGGATGGTGCTGGGGATTGAACCCAGCCAGGGCCTTGTGAATGCTAGGCAAGCACTCTACCAACTGAGCTATATCCCCATCCCCATCCCCTTTTTCATTTATGATTTTTATTTGATATATATATAAATACACACACATATAAAATATGTACAAATATTTGTGTGTGTATACACACACACACACACACACACACACACACACACACACATATATATATATATATATATATATACACACACATATAGTACATACATATATAGTATGTAGTTGTAGGATGTAATACCTTTATTTTATTTTTATTTGTTTTAATTTTATTTGGTGCCAGGGATCAAACCCAGTGCCTCACACATGCCAGGTGACCACTCTACCACTGACCCACAGCCCCAGCCCTCATTTATTTTTAAATAAATAATTCAAATACAAACATTGTGTCTGTAATTTACAGCTTACATGTGGTTTTGAGGTGTATATGCATACATATATACACATATATGTAATCTTGTCATGTGATTCTTTCTGGAAGTATCCCTGTTCTCTGATGGCAGAACATGAACTAATAGTTCCACTGAGAAACACTTTTCCACCTGCAACTGTGCCTTGACCTCATGTCTTTTAGGAAATTTGTGGGGAGTCTGTATTGTTCTCTGATCTTGCGGACTTGGGTTCTGAGAACCCAAGGACTTCTACCTGTCTGACCTGTAGTTTGATTGGCAGCTGGAGCTTGATGGTTAACACTGGAAATGGGACTTTGTCAAATGTACTTCATGGAAGCCTGAAGATACATTAGGCTTTCAATGGTAGGTTGTAAGTATATTTGTGTGTGTGTGAGGGAGAGAGGCAGACCAACCTTTCATTACACTGAAATATTAAGACATGAGACTTAAATAATGTGGATTTCAATTAAGCATTTTGCAGAATCAGATTACGAATGCCACAAAAGTCTTCCATGGTGAAGATGAGTTGCTGAACACTAACTCATGGGTTCAGTAGACATCACCTGCATACCTCCTTGGGCATTGAGCTTTGGTGATTTCAGGTGGAATGAAGAGCTCATCCTTGGGTTCGGTGCACAGTCATAGACACTACATAGGGCAGAAAATTTTTGATGTTCTGGGTAAACATCCAATGACAGACCACCCTGCCTTTCTTCCTAAAATCTTTTTTCTTTTGCTACCTTTCTGGCCATCCATCCAACCTGCCATCACTGGTGAAGAGGCAGCTCATTCAGCCTACTTTTTTCTAAGATGGCTTTCCCTCTCCAGTGCTGTCATGGGATCCTATATTATTTCTCTCATGGGTCTCTCAGTTCTGGTCTCAAGACTATAAGTCCTGGGGGTGACTGTGTTCCAGCTTGTCACTGCTAATCACTTTCATCTTTGGGAACCTTGTATTTAGGATG
>NW_026006669.1:0-4692 GCF_001458135.2 Marmota marmota marmota
CCAACCTCTCATCCCAGTTTAATGTTAATCTTGTTCTCACGCTCTTCGTCCCTACTCTGTTCTTAGTTACACTCCTTATATCAAAGAAGACATTTGGCATTTGTGTTTTAGGGATTGGCTAGCTTCACTTAGCATAATCTGCTCTAATGCCATCCATTTCCCTGCAAATTCTATGATTTTGTTTCTTACATTTAAGTGATGAATGAATTGCATATCTCACACAGAGGAAACTGTTCCTTTGCAGTTTTTCCCTCCAGCTGGCCATGGATAGAGACTCTGTTAACATTAGTATCACATTAGCATAACATCCTGCAGACAAGTGTGCCACAGGTGTCATCCCATTTCTTCCCAGTATACTGCACATAGGTAGAAGGCAAAATAAAATAAGCAAGAGAAAAGAACCGATTACCTATTCTTGGGAAGGGAGAAGTTCCTATTAGGAAGGTGTGAGTAGTTAAACAAATGAAGAACTACACTGTATTTCGAGACTTACAAACTTGCTTGTTGTTATATCTTAAAGTCAACAGTCAACATTATTTCTGATCTAAAGGGAAACTGTCTAGTAGAAGCATAAACCTTAGGCCTATCATGGAAAATGTTGATCTCATTTTCCATTTTAGACACTTACAGAAAATGCTTCTGTCATGATAAGTAAATAAAGAGCACCACGTTTAATAATTTTAAGTGGCATGCATGTAGATAAGTAATCAATCCTTTAGAATAGGATATGAGGAAACAGGAGCAACCAATCTGGAAAGCAGTATGGAGATTGCTTAGAAAACTTGGAAAGGAACCACCACTTGACCCAGCTATCCCACTCCCCAGTCTATAGCCAAAGAACTCAAAGTCAGCATAGAATAGTAATGCAACCACATCAATGTTTATAGCAGATCAATTCACAATAGCTAAACTATGGAACCAACCTAGATGCCCTTCAATAGATGAATGGATAAAGAAACTGTGGTGTATATACACAGTGGAATACTACTCAGCATTAAACAAGAATAAAATTATGGCATTTGCAGTTAAATGGATGGAGTTGGAGAATATCATGCTAACTGAAGTAAGCCAATCCCCCAAAACCAAAGACCAAATGTTCTCTCTGATAAGTGGATGCTGATCCATAATGGGGGTTATGAGAAAAATGGAGGAACTTTGGGCAAAGGGAAGGCAGGAGTGGGCAGGGGGAATGGGGACAGGAAAGATGGTGGAATGAGATGGACATCATTACCCTAGGTATAGGTATGACTGCACATATGGTGTGATGCTACATCGTGTACAACCAGAGAAATGAAAAGTTGTGCTGCAATTGTGTACAATGAATCAAAATACATTCTGCTGTCATATAAACCTAATTAAAATAAATAAATAAATAAAGACAAGAGGCAGGAAAAATATAATCATTCTTCAGAAGCAGGAGTGTATTTGTTTCATTTTGTTTTGCATTTTCCTCAAAGTGTTGAAACCATGCAGTAAATCATAAATTATAGAGTCCTAGAGAGTTATGTCTTTAGTTATCCTGAAAAGTTTCAACCTCTCCCTCTCCTCCCCTCTCCCTCTCTCTCTCTCTCTCTCTCTCTCTCTCTGTGTGTGTGTGTGTGTGTGTCTCACATATCAAGTGTAGATAATAATAGCAATGCTCCTTCCTAGGATTATGTTGAAAATAACATGTGTTAAGAATGCAAAGTGTATATAGTGCTTAATAGAGGAGAAATAAATTAATAAATGTTAGTTTTTGTTATTAGGAACCCCAATGTCAACATTAATTATAAAAGAAAATCTAAGTAATATGTATTGAGAATTTTCCATACACTAGACCTTATACTAGATATTTTATATATTTCTGCATTTCGTCCTAAAATCAGTTCTGTAAGAAGAGTCAATAAGACAAAGCAGGAGCTCTGACTTAAAAGTCAGAATTCAGTTTCGGTTCAGATTCTCTTCTGCCACTTCTTAGGTATGTGATTTTCGTAAATTGCTTAAGGCATTTTAATATTGGTGAAACCATCTGTAAAACTGAAGTAATGATAATTAACATGTGATGATGGCAGGTAGATTAATATACATGTCTATAAATCTGTGAATGTGTGACTACCTAGACACAGTGCATTTATTTATGTGTATGGATAACCTGAAAATCATTCCTTAAATTGTAATCACATTACTCTCATGAACTTATTTAATTGTAAATGAGGAAAATGAATCTCAGAGAAAATTCTTGGTATCACAGCTGCAGACCCAGAATTCAAGGCCAAGTTCATGTAAATTTAATACCTTTGTTTACTTCACTATATTTCAATGTCTCCGATTGTCTTTGCAGAGTGGATTTGGTGTGGAATGAGGTAGAGGAAAGCTGGATGGGTAGTTGAAACTTTAGACTAATTTAAATTTCACACATCCCAAACCATTGCATTCAAATTGCTCTTGCATTGTTATCTGGTCATTTAAAGCCTTTGAACCATTGTTATTTTCTGGAACTTTCTTCTACATAAATTCATATATTTTTACCAACCCAAAAATATGTTTCATTTTTTGATAAAGGCTAATAGACCTCAAGTTAACTCTACCAAAGGAGATTTATAAATCTTTAAATAATTAAATTAATATATAAATATAGATATTTCACAATCCCATTCTAACCCTAATTTCCAGGGGAAAAAAAATGTGTGTGCGCGCACACACACACACACACACAGAAAAGTAGAAGAGGTCCATAAGCACTAGCTCTGTTTTAAGTGCTTTACATAAGTAAATTAATTTGAGAAACTGTGAGAGAGGAGCTTTATTCTTCCTCATTTTAAATACAATGCTATTGATTTACAGAATAAAGTATCTAGTCCAAGATCACAAAGCTGGGAAGTGGTATAGCCAGACCTGAAGTTAGGTACTTGAGCTTCAGATTTTGCACTCCAAATCCACTAGCCTTTAGAGCAAATTAATGAAAACAGACTATGATGTCCTTAATTATGTCTAATTTTGTTCCACTGCTTTGCTATTGCTGTCATTATTTTAACTCTGACTAGTATTTAGTGGGCAACTTCCAGGAGCATGATTGTACACATGAGGATAGAGAAAAATTAACAGCACTGCTTAAAGGCCTGGGAGAGAGGAATACATAAACCAAGTGGTGGTAAGATTCACAAAGGTCCAAATTCTTAATCCTGTGTCTTTCACACCTTATGTATTTTGCACCATTGAAAAAAAATAACCTATTTTGGAAAGCTGTATTGCTTTCAACTAAAACAAAAATTGATTGGGAACATTTTTTTTTCTTTTTTTTTTATTTTGGTAGGATAAGTTTCTGAGTCAAAATCAATACCCAGAAGAGCTCCAAAGAGAAAGAGATGTTCTCTGGGTACAAAATACGCGAAAGAGTAATTCATTCCAGTGACAGTGGAACAGCCTCTGAGAGCAACTTTAAGCAATTCAGCTTCTAGTAAAAAACCTCTTCATAAAAGATCAGGGTTTCAAAAGAACCACAGAATAGGGGGAAAAAAAACAACAGAAGCCACCTTCTTATCAGAACCAAAATCTCCATCCCTTTCCCCTCCAGTGCTGAGTCAATTGATTTAAGCCTTCCAAATATAAAAATGCTTTTCTCCTAACCTCACAACTCTCTCAAATTTAGCAGCTGGACTTTGGCCAGGTTGTATTACAGTATGGTGATACAGAGGCACCTCACCATTGCTGCTGGTGAGGCACCCCTGCTTTAGGTATCCCTGAGTTCTAGTAACTAGCTGATGCCTGACCTTTGTCAACTCTCAAATGCTTCTCAGCCTTGCTCCTTGGGTCTCTCTTCAGATGAGGCACAGTCTTGGTCATTCATTCCGGGATTAATTTTCTGCTCATTAACCATTGATTAGATACTTACTACAGCACACATGGACTGTGTGGCAAAAGAACAGGAGTGTACCAAAATACAGATCCAGTCTTTGAGGAGTTCAAACGCTTGTTGGAGGACAAGTTCAGCCTTTCATAAGCCTTGGGTGTATGTAGCAAGTCATGAGATTATAAGAAAGGGATATCACATGCTGGCTTGGGATTCAGAGAAAGTGTGATATAGTTCTTGAGCTAGGATTTATAGGAATTTTTAAAAGGGAGGCAGGGGAAAAGATGTTCTGTTCATTGAGATACTTTGTGGAAAAGCATGGATGTGATACTCTCAAGGTAAATTGAATTACATGGTAGAGTGAAAGAATTTCAAGAGGAGGGGCTAACTAGATGAGAGTTGGTTAGGTTTAAGCATGGTGACTGCATCCTGGATGGTGCCATGGTCACGTTGAAGATTTGGGGGCCTGTATTTGAAAGCTACAGAAAATTATTGACAAAATTTAAGCTGAGGAGTGCATGTGCATGGCTTTTTTTAGAAACCTGCTTCTTCAGACTCCATCATCATGACTAGTGACAAAATAGATTCAAAGGCAGGCCTCCCCTTTGAGATGTGACTCCATCTGTCATTCTTATGAATTTTTTTTAAATTTTTTATTGTTGGCTGTTCAAAACATTACATAGTTCTTGATATATCAATATCATATTTCACACTTTGATTCAAGTGGGTTATGAGCTCCCATTTTTACCCCATATACAGATTGCAGAATCACATCAGTTACACATCCATTGATTTACATATTGCCATACTAGTGTCTGTTGTGTTCTGCTGCCTTTCCTATCCTCTACTATCCCCCCTCCCCT
>NW_026006670.1:0-4692 GCF_001458135.2 Marmota marmota marmota
TTAAAAATAATAAATAAATAAATATCCACACTACACCCAGCACAGCCTAGGACCAAAACTGAAGCTGAATCTGATTCACTCTCCAAGGTGTGAGTTTAAAACAATGGTGCCCAAATATCTCTGATAATTCTCAGCTGTTTAAGCTGGATTTTCAGTGTGTAGATTTTATTTATTCTAGCTTTGTGCCCCTCCCATCCCTGACTCACAAGTGGGCAAACATGAATAATTAAGAAATAAGTTTGTACCAATTTTGGTCAAACTCAGGAAAAACTGCATGAAGGCAAAATTAAGTCTATTTAATCATGTACATATTCCCTTCCTATTCATACCCGCATTGGCCAGTTTCAAGGAGCTGTTTATGGAGATGGTAGGAGGTGCAGGAGAATAGTGAGAAAAAGGCAAAATGAGACTGGGGCATGAGGACTGTGATAGAACCAAAGAAGAAATCCTGCTGATGGCAAGCATATTTCTTCAGCTTTCCTTTCTCTCCCATCACATCTGTGACCTTGGAATCACTTCCCCAGTTCTCACCAGGCACAGTGTGCACCGCTGTAATTTCAGTTACTCAGGAGACTGAGGCAGGAAGATCTCAAATTTGAAGCCACCCTGGGCAACTTAATGAGACCCTGTCTGAAAGTAAAACACAAAAAGTGCTGGGGATGAAGCTCATTAGTAATGTACCCTGGTTTCAATCCCCAGTACTGGGTGGGTTCACCAGCCTTAGAAAAGACATTGAGCTCCTCACTGTGTTAATTTGGAAGTAAGGGGTGAATAAATAAAACCCAAATTATAAAATGCATTTATTGAATCAGACTAGCCAACCGTGGATCATCAGAAAAGACTTGTTCTTTCTTTGTGAGATATCAACAGGAATTCTAAATTTTCTTCCCACTTCTTGCAAAAAAACTATTTACTGTGAGGCAAACAAAGCATATGATATAAAATTCCTTGTGTTCCCATGGTCAGATACTTTTTATAGTATTTGGGGGGAAAATTTTTCTTAAAGAATGTCCTCAAAATTTTTTAATTCCTGGACCCACTTGTCTTTTGAACAGCAACATTTAGACTCCCTGTGAGCTTCAAGCTTTCTGCCTGTATTTCAGGGGAATGAACGTACAAAACCAAGCTGGGCTAAGCTAAGTTATGGCCCCATTTAACAGCAGATGGGCTCACTCATGGGTGGCAGAGAGTTAGAGGTAGTGTTAATTTCTCAAACACCACCCCAGAGACTAACAGTGGGCACTTTTTGACACTATTAAAAGTTATCTCACACTGAGCCTACATACTCTTTCCCTTAGTCATTTAGTCATTGACGTCACCACCTTAACATTTATTACGTAGGAATTGTGTGTTAGAAAATTCAATGTATTTGAGACAATGGATTTGGAAAACTGAAAAAGGATAATAAAAAATAGACATCAAAGTCATTTTAGGCAACAATTTTACAGGAAAAAATCACTTGAATATGAAAACAAAGATTATCTTAGGGAAACCATGAGATTTTTGAAATTTGATTTAAAATATATTCCCTTTCTGAAAAGCTGAAAGAAGTAATTAACACTGCTAGAAACATGTAAAGACTAAGAAATAAAAATATCCACAATATAAATGATATAAAATTAAGGAGCTACAATGACAAAATTAAACAACTAAATACATAAAAGATGAAAAAACTTTGAACTCACATCTTAATACTCAGGTTTAATGTTTCTGAACAAAATGGAACTATAAAAAGTAAAGGGAAAAATATCCATCTTATTTCGTATTTTTCATTTTTGATTTCAATAAATTAAAGAACAAGTTGAAATCTGATCTACTTTTTAAAGTGCCAATGATTGTTCTCTTATCAAAAAACATTTATCTGCTAACTGAATATCTGAAAATGATAATTGGTCTTCCATGGGTGTATAAATTAATTCTTGTTACTTTATCGACAAATGACAGGTATTAACTTCTTATAGAATTGTTACTTAATTTCCCCCAAAACATTTATCAGAGCATGTCTTAGTTAAATGGGTACTTAATTCCTAATAATATTTTAATAAAAAAACATATTCAAAATATCACATTAAATACTTATGGAACATATCAACATATAATCACAGCATTCTAAAATAATCAGATTGTTGACTCTGGGTATTATACCTAAAATAATATTTTAAATTCTGTTTATTCTGTTTTCAAACCTTACCTGCACCTCAAATTTAGAAAACTGCATTTTATTTTCTGGTTCTTTTTCAATCTTCATAAAGAAATAAAATTTAATATTATCTTCACATTTTCCCTTAAATGTTTAACACAATGTCTTTCAAAATAACCTTTGAGGAGAAATCCATTGTTCCCTGAATCAGAAGCACATATGCTTCCAGATGAATGATTGTAGCTTCAACTGAATATTTAGCTGTTATATTTAAATTCCCAAAAGAAGTTCTAAAGATCTCCTTAGGATATGATCTAATTTAACAGTTACTCAGAAATTAATCTTTATGAGTGGTAACTCTCTTACAATGAATATAAAATACTTGATTGGATTTGTAACTTTAGATTTTGTGAACTGAAAAGAAAGACTATACTATTAAGCAATATCATATAAGTAACTAGTTTTTCCATAGAATGTTAACTAGACTAAGTACACCAAACTCCTCAGGTAATCCATCTCTTAACAATAAATTTGAATTTAAACAATTTAAATCTCTTACTAATATCATGTGCAATAAGAAAGAGAGCAGTATGAAAACAAACCCTCAGAATACAATAAAGAAAACAAAACATGTTCTTTCAATGGGTTGCAGCTTTCTTTATTTCTGTCAGGAATAACTGACAATCAGGGTAGTGGCAGAAGAAGGGCTCAATTTTCAGGAAGCTGCACCTGTGATTTCAGCTGCTTCAGGTCAATGGCAGACATTGGAGCTGAAATTACAGAAGCTATAAAACTGTTGACAGCAGAACTCAGTTTTATTGCACTCACATTCCAAGAGAGCACATCAGGAAAAGGATTAACCACTTGCATGCCGGCCTACAGGCACTGCTATCAGATTAAGTCATAATAGTTTGATATTCCCTTTAATTTTTACTGTTAAGTATCATTTTAATAACAGATAACTTTAGTTAAGTGCTTATTATAAGCTGTTTTGCACGAGGTCTGAAACTCAGAAAAGATAATCCAGCCCTTTCTCCATTTACACAGTGATTTGAATTGACCTATTTGGTTCAAAACCACAGTATGTTATAATCCTTTTCTTCATAAAATGGTCCCTTAGACAGGCAGTAATCCCTTGAGATCTTGTAAGAAATACAGAATCTCAGACCTCACCCTAAACATTTTTTATCAAATCTTCATTTTTGACAAGTTTCTCATGAGTCACATACACATTCAACACTCTATTTATCTGAGAAAAAAATTCAAGGGCTGCCCCAGCCACTCAGAACCCACATCTCAATACCATATGCCAGATATGACACTATAGGATTTATTTGCCCAACTGGGGATCAGTTTATCCCATTCCTGGCTTCTGTAACCCCTATTTTTTCCTTTTTGAATGGTAATCCTCAGTTTCTCTCATTGTATATGGGAAGCATAAAACTTAGATCTTTATTTTTGCTGGTGTTCTCAGCTAAGAGTTTCCCTTGAGTCTTGGGGGAGACTTTGGACTTGGACTTTTGAGCAGTGCTAGAACTGATAAGACCATGGAAACTCTTAAAGATAAATGGAATGCATTTGCATTGTGAGATAAGCATGAGCCTTTGGGGACCAGGGGTAAAAGATTGTGGTATGTAATCTAGAATGTCCCCGCTAAAAACTTTATTAGACAAATTTCTGATATGGAAATTCATGAAGGAATGCATTTGGTATTTGTTCATTTTTTTGTTGTTGTTGTTTTTCTCAGTTCGATGTGACAGGCAGAAATATTTTATATGTAGTGCCAATTAAGGCATATGGAAATCTGTTAAAACGTATTATCCTAAAACATGAAGATTGATCATATAGAAATAATCAAAATTATTGGGGCTTCCTTTATCTATTTGAGGGGAAACGAACTCTTCATGATGTATTTAGGGATGGTAGGGTAAATCTTAACAAGAGAGGATTTGTATTCATCAGAGATAGTCCCATAGTCTTTAGTTAGGATGTGTTAAAAAGAACTTGAACAATCAGATTCTCACAATGTGCTTGCCTAAGCTAAAAAGACAGTAAAAACAAGATTTACTGCTACATACTCTGCTGTCTGCTATATAAATTTGGATTTAATATACAACTGCCAGAAAATTTTATAGATATCAATTATGACCTTACAATTCTACAAAAATTATAATAAAACTCACATGTATCTATGATCCATCATTTGACTATGTTGTAGTTTGCTTTTATTCTATATAAGCATTCCACACTTAAAGACTTATAAATCATGCAGTCACTCACTATGCAATCTACAATGTACTTATCATGCTATTTTGGCTTCAGATCCACAAAGAATGAGATTCTTCACTATTTTTTTTTTAATTTTTTATTGTGGGTTGTTCAAAACGTTACAAATTTCTTGGCATATCATATTTGACACTTTGATTCAAGTGGGTTATGAACTCCCACCTTCACCCCATACACAGATTGCAGAATCACATCAGTTACACATCCATTGATTTACAAATTGCCATCCTAGTGTCTGTTGTGCTCCGCTGCCTTTCCCATCCTCC
>NW_026006671.1:0-4690 GCF_001458135.2 Marmota marmota marmota
GTTAGGAACAAATTTTCTTAAATGATACTTAAAAAAATCAAATAGTAATTCCTTTAAAATAACATCTTAGCCATTTTAAGTGTGTAATAGAGTAATATTAACAATTCACATCATTGGAACAACCTAGGTATGCTTCAACAGATGAATCGATGAAGAAAGTATGGTATATATACACAATGGAATATTACTCAGCCTCAAGGAGAATGAACATATGGCATTTGCTTGTTAATTGATGGGACTGAAGCTGTCATGCTAAGTGATATAAACCAGTCTCAAAAAAATCAAAGGCCAAATGTTCTCTCTGAGATGTGGATGCTAACCCATAACAAGGGAGGGGAAGTATAGGAGTTCACTGAATTGGACAAAAGAGAATGAAGGGAGGGATGGGAAGAAGAAAGAGAGTAGAATGAATTGCACATGATTTTTCAGTGTGCATATGAACACATGACCAGTATATCTGCACAAGAATGGGATAAAAATTGGAATGGTTTACACTTCATGTATGCATAATGTGTTAAAATACATCCTAGGGTCATGTGTATGTAAAAAAAAAAACAAATTTAAAAAAAGGAGAAATAATTTTATATAGGTTTTGTATTCAAATTAACATATTTTATGCTGTCAGTGATGAGAAATTTAATAATGTTTTCTGATAAATAAAAAGAATCAGTATTTGCATATTTTCCTGTCCTAGAATGTTTATATGATCATTTGCTTTTTTTTTGTTATACCATTCTTTTGTTTCCACTTGAAAGACTCCCTGTAGCAGTTCCAAAAAGGAAGTCTAGTGGTAATTAACTCACTCAGCTTTTTTTTTTTTTTTTTTGCCAAGAAAGTTGTTATTTTTTTCTTAATTTTTAAAGGAAATTATTGCTGGTGCTCTCTTCTCAGTTGTCAAATTGTTTTTAGTTTGTGTGTGTGCATCCTTTTTCTTTGAAAAATTAATACTTCATATCTAACCTAAAGTTTTCTTCCAAAAAATCTGCTGTTTTTTCTGAAAGCTTCATCTTAGGAGATAAATCACTCTTCACTTCTTGTGTTCAAAATTTTTCATTTTCAATTTATTTATTTATCTATTTATTTATTTTCTAGTTCCTGATAGACTTTATTTATTTATTTATATATGGTGCTGAGAATTGAACAGACTTTTATTTATTTATTCATATGAGGTGATGGGAATCAAACCCAGTGCCTCACACTTCCCAGGCAAGTGTGCTTTTGCTTAGCCACAGCCAAACCCATCAAAAATATTTATTTTTAAATTTTGATAGTTACAATTTGCCTCACTTTGGGTCCTTTGTGGATTCATCTTAATTTTTCTTTGAATTTCTTGAATTTGGGTATCCATTTTCTTTCTCAGAATTGAAAAAAAAATGTCTTTTATTATTTTCAAATGAGTTCTACTCCCCCTTCTCTTTCTCCTCTTTAAAGATACATGCAAAACACATATTTGTCCTTGTGATGTTGTCTCATAAGTCCCTTAGATTTTCTTCACATTTAAAATTTTATAATTTTAATTTTCTTTTTGTTTCAATCAATAATTTCAAAAAGCCTGTATTTGAGTTCAATGAGTCACTCTTGTGCTTGATCAAGTCTGTTACTGAACACTTCTAGTGAATATTTTATTTCAATTATTGTTTTATTTAATGTCATGTTCCATTTTTACATTTTACATGCATTTTCCTGATTTTGTGTTATTTTTTTAATATCTGTTTTTTAGTTGTAGTTGGACACAGTATCTTTATTTTTTTATGTGGTGCTGAGGATTGAACTCAGGACTTCGTGTGTTCTAGGTGAGTGCTCTACCGATGAGCCACAATCCCAGCCCTTTTGTGTGGTTTCCTGCTCTTCTCTCATAACACATGTAGGTATTTTTACAAGTACTATATTTCATTTCATGAAATTATTCATAGACCTTCAAAGTCTTAGGATTGGTCTTTGTAGAGTTATCTCATTTATTTGATTTATTTGTGTTTCTGTGTTTCTTCATGTGTCTTGTTATTTCTGTTATAATTTTTTGTTTTGTTTTTTTCATTTGAAGAAACAGCTACCTCTTCCAGACTTTGTGAATCAGTTTTGTATGGGGGAAAAGTTTCACAAATTAGACAGAAATTTTGGAAGCCCCTTGGATCTTTTATGGGAGTTATTTTTTTCTGGACTTGAAAAATGATTTCTGAATTAGGTTTACTGGTTTCTTTAAGAAGGTCTTGTACTCTCTTCCTTCCCCTGGTGTCTCATTGCTGTATGGTAGAGTCTGATGCTTAGACAATCCTTTTGAGCTCTCTCTGGTTCTCAGCCCAACTCAGGTATTGAAAGTAAGAAATTTCCTCATATGAGCCTCGAGACAAGTAAGACAAATCATTTCCTCAGACATCTGTCTCTCCCTAAACAACACCTAGAATATTGGAAGCATATCCACCCTTCCTCCTAAGAAAGTAGTCATGAATTATGTTTGTCTTGCTAGGTTGGGCATGGGGTTGATAGCAAGTGAATGGAAATGGCTTTTTTACCTCTTTAAATAAAACTGTGTATTCCTGGAATACCCCCAATTTCATAACTGGCTTATGCAATGTTCTTATGGGATCATTGGACCATAATCTTTGTGTGTCAATATTTGTGAGGAAGTGAGGTCTGGGGCTTTATATTCTGAAAAATTTCAGATATCACTCAAGGAAAACAATTTATTTTAATAAAAAAAGTCAATACTAGGCTATTCATATTATAATGTGACTTTTATTCAAGTATAATTTCTTAAATGTGAGCTACATTGTAGCATAACATTCATTTTACAGGAAAGCTTAAATACACTTCCTCCACCTTTATCTTATGACCCATTGAGTAACTACAAATAATAACATTTATGATATTTGTGGTATTGTTTAAATATCCTAAACCTTTTGGGTTTTCAAGTTGCAATAATCTTGTAAAATATGTATTATTTAAATTATTTTTCAATGCTGAATAGCTGAATGTATCCAATTAAAGTCATATGCATTCTCCAAATTTATAATTCAATTTTCTCAAAAAAGTTTAGTCAAATAGTATTTTTTCTGAGCCCTGAAATAAGGGAATCTGATGAGCACACTTAAGATTTTTATATTTTAAGGTGTTAGATTATAAACCAAATCTGAAATCGAAAGAATTTTCCATTTAATTTTAAATATTTGATATTTTATTGTTTTATTGAAAATATTTTGTATTCCTTTAATTTGTTCCTCAGAGCTCCTATACATCCTAGATTTTACCTTTTAATACTATCCCATATTTCATGAAATTCTGCTCCTATTCTCTTCACATCTTTTCTCCATGATCAAGTTTCTTTGCCAAGATTATGTATGTTGCCTTTATTATGTCAATATCTATTTTTCAAATGATGTAGTCTGTTGGTAATGCTTTCCATTAAATTTTTAATTTGGTTTATTGATTCTTCAATTTCAAGAGTTTCCAAATTATCCTTCTTCAAAATCTATATCTCCTTCTTCTTTTTTTTATAAGCTTTTTTTAAAAAATATTTATTTATTTATTTATTTGGTGGACACAACATCTTTGTTTGTATGTGGTGCTGAGGATCGAACCCGGGCCGCACACATGCTAGGTGAGCGCGCTACCGCTTGAGCCACATCCCCAGCCCTATATCTCCTTCTTGACATGATCTTTCACTTCTAATATTTTCTCTCTGATTCCAATCCTTACCTCATTTTTTACCTCTTATGTCTTCTTATATTTCAACTTTCTAAATTTATTCCTTGACATTTCCTGCAATGCAGTATCAGTAGAGTCTATTTTTGAATCACTCTGTTTTGTTTTGGATGTTTTCTTCTCTTGTTTTTTTCATATTGTTTATGTATCAACCCATCTATTCAAATAGATCTGAAGCAGTGGGGTTTCTACTCTACCAGGTTTTAGTTATCCTGTAATTTTCCAGTGCCTCAGATATTAAGGGAAGTCAAATAACTGCATAAACCTATGCATATAACATATAGGATTAAATTAAGTACTTAGTTCCTATTATGACATGTACAATGTTGATTGACACAATAAACAGAAATTGTAGTGTCAGCAATTTCTATCAGTAAAGATAGTAGTTAATCATGAATTATTCCCATCAAAAACTCAAACAATTGGTATTATCTATGACTTACAGTGTTTTAACTGCTTCTATTGCATTAGTGGTGGGGTCTGACATTATACAAACTAACCAGTGGTAAGAGAATTTAAAAATACAGATAATTAAGAGTAAAGAAGAATATATCAGGGAGACAAAGATTTGCGATTTCAAAATAGGGCTGATCCATAGACAACATATTGTTCATTATTTATGAGGGGGAAGAGAAGAAATAAAAGTAAAAGAAAAATTAGAGGAAGAGGGAAAGAGAGAACAACGAGTCTGGTTTCTGTTTATTTAACATCTATTTACTTATATATTTTTATTTTTTATTTTATTTTTTTTGTGGATTTTTATTTTTTTTATTTTTTATTTTTTATTGTTGGTTGTTCAAAACATTACATAGTTCTTGACATATCATATTTCACACTTTGATTCAAGTGGGTTATGAACTCCCATTTTTACCCCGTATACAGATTGCAGAATCATATCAGTTACACAACCATTGAATAACATGTTGCCATACTAGTGTCTGTTGTATTCTGCTGCCTTTCCTATCCTCTATTATCCCCCCCCCCCCCCCCC
>NW_026006672.1:0-4689 GCF_001458135.2 Marmota marmota marmota
TGGGGAAGGAGGGGGGAAAAAGTATTACAAAGCTCTGTATTATTCCTGAGATTTATAGAAATTTGTCAGAAATGACCAAAGTTCCCAGCACCATTTGTTGAAGATGCTATCCTTCCTCCATTGCATGCTTTTAGCCCCTTTATCAAATATAAGATAGTTGTAACTATCTTATTGGTGCGGCCAATTTGGAAAGCAGTATGGAGATTCCTGGGAAAGCTGGGAATGGAACCACCATTTGACCCAGCTATTGCCCTTCTCAGACTATTCCCTGAAGACCTTAAAAGAGCGTACTACAGGGATACTGCCACATCGATGTTCATAGCAGTACAATTCACAATAGCTACACTGTGGAACCAACCCAGATGCCCTTCAATAGATGAATGGATAAAAAAAATGTGGCATTTATACACAATGGAGTATTACTCTGCACTAAAAAATGACAAAATCATGGAATTTGCAGGGAAATGGATGGCATTAGAGCAGATTATGCTAAGTGAAGCTAGCCAATCCCTAAAAAACAAATGCCAAATGTCTTCTTTGATATAATGAGAGCAACTAAGAACAGAGCAGGGAGGAAGAGCAGAAGGAAAAGATTAACATTAAACAGAGACATGAGGTGGGAGGGAAAGGGAGAGAAAAGGGAAATTGCATGGAAATGGAAGAAGACCCTCATTGTTATACAAAATTACATATAAGAGGTTGTGAGGGGAATGGGAAAAAAAAACAAGGAGAGAAATGAATTACAGTAGATGGGGTAGAGAGAGAAGATGGGAGGAGAGGGGAGGGGGGATAGTAGAGGATAGGAAAGGTAGCAGAATACAACAGTTACTAATATGGCATTATATAAAAATGTGGATGTGTAACCGATGTGATTCTGCAATCTGTATTTGGGGTAAAAATGGGAGTTCATAACCCACTTGAATCTAATGTATAAAATATGATATGTCAAGAGCTTTGTAATGTTTTGAACAACCAATAAAAAAAATAATCTATAGATAAAAAAATACACCAAAAAAAAAAAAAGAAAAAGAAAACATGTCTATCATACATTAGAATCAACAGCACTTAGAATGAAAGAAGTACTTCTGCATGGAAAAACAGAAATATCATACAGAAGAGTATACTAACCCAGACACAATGACCCACACCTATAATACCAGCAATTTGGGAAGGTAAGGCAGGAGGATCACAAATTCAAGTCCTCCTTGAGCAGTTTAGTAAGAGCCTGTCTCAAAATAAAAATAAGAACTAGATACATAGCTCAGTGATACAGCACTTGCCCAGCACATGTAAGCCTCTGGGTTTGATCCCTAGCAAAGGGGAAAAAACTTTTGCCTAGTAGTCAGGTCACCTCCGGGAAGATAGAATGGAAGTGATAATTAAGTATTTGAGGGGAGCTTTGGGGTTGCAAATGATGTTTTTTTTTTTTTAATTTGGGTGGTAGTTTCAGAGATGTGTTCACTTTGTAATAAATCATAGACATATGCATATTATTTATATACTTTTCTGCATGACTTCAAAGTTTTTTAAAACCTAACTGAAATACAGAGTATTTGTCATTAAGAAAAGTAGCAAATATAGGATGATCTCTGAAAGGACCAGTAAATTCTGTTACATTATTGATTTCAAGACATTTTCATCAAAACAGAATAAGCATGTTCATATATTTTGAGATGCATCGAACCCACTCAATTATGTAATCTCTGAGTCTTCCCTAATATTAGAAACCTTGAGAATTCAGTTTCTCTGTACCTAGATTGCTTCAACTATAAAACAGACTAAATAAGTACACCAAATCTATAATCCTAAATTTCTATGTTTGTTTATTTATTTATTTACAGTACTGAGGATTGAACCCAGGGCCCTGTACATGTGAGACAAGCACTATAACTTAACTGAGCTACATTTCTCATCCCTAGATTTATTTTAGGTTAAGAGGACCTGTTTCTTCAAAGGTAGTGGGGATTGAACTGAGGGCACTTGAACACTGTTACATCTCAATACTTTTTAGTTGTGAATGGACCTTTATTTTATTTATTTATATGATATGCATGCTGAGAATCGAACCTAGTCCTTCACACTGAGCCACAACCCCAGCACACACCCCCCCCCCATCCCCGTCACTCTTTTCTGAGATAGAATCTTGCCAAGTTGCTGAAGAGCTTGCTAAATTGCTGAGGATGAACATATCCTCCTGCTCAGATCCCAGGTCGCTGGACTGTGTGAGTCACTTCACTCAGGTGAAAAAATCTTTTTTTTTTTTTTTTTTTGGCAGGTGTGTGTGCGCGCAGGGGGCGGGGGGGGGGGAATATTGGGGATTAAACCCAGAGGTACTTCACCACTGAGCTACATCCTCAGCCCTTTTATTTATTTATTTATTTGAGACATGGTCTTACTAAGTTTAGAGATTCACTAAATTGCTGAGGCTGAACTTGCAATCATGCCTTCAGGGGCTGTGGGGCTCTAGCTCAGTGGCAGAGCACTTGCCTTGCATGTATGAGGCACTAGGTTTGATCCTCAGGATCACATAAAAATAAACAAATAAAATAAAAGCATGCAGTCTATCTACAACTGCAATCCTGCCTTCAGCCCCTCTAGTAGCTGGGATTTAGATGAGAGCCAGCATTATATTGTCTTTCACTTTTGTGGTGCTGGAGATCAAACACAGGGTTTCACCTGGCACAGTGATGCAAGTCTGTAATCCTAAAGACTCACTCTCAGCCCTAAATGCCTTTTGAAAAATAAACATTGCAAAGACAGAAATTAGCTTTTAAATTTTTTAAATTTATCTGATCTGTGATATGGACAGAATATAATTTTAAGATAAAACAAACTTTGCCAGATATAATCCCAGCAATTTGGAAGCCTGAGGCAGGACCATCTCAAGTTTAAGGCTAGCCTAAGCAAGTTAGCAAGACCCCATCAGATGGACGGGGATTGCAAATTTAGCACTGGGCTGCTGCGAGCTAATAACTGACAAGGCTGCTATTATAATAAGAATATCAAGGCCATGAAACATATTCTGCACCATCACCTATTATATATTTAAATTCATCTAATATTATCTCAGTTGAGTATACCTTATCTGAAATGCTCAAGACCAGAGGTGTTCTGGGTTTTGTAATATTTCCATATGTATGTATGAGGTATTTTAGGGATGGGATCCAAGACTAAACATGAAATTAATTTGTTTCACCTTCTACAGATAGTCTAAAGATAATTTTATACAGTATTTTTACTGTGCCTTCATTTTGACGGCAATCCATCACAATTAGATCAGGTATGGAATCTTCCATTTGAGGTGTCATGTCAGTACTTAAAAAGTTAGGGATTTTGATACATTTTAAATTTCAGGTTTTCAGCTTATGGATGCTCAATCTTTATTATTTCTTTCACAACTTTATATCCAATTTAATCTGAATTATGAGACTATTTACAAATAAAACTTCAAAAACTGAATTGTTAAAAAGATCAGCTCAGGTCGTGGTGCATGCATGTAATTGTCAATCTCTGGTACACCCCATAAAATCATCTCAGTTATCTTTTTCAAAGTGAAGCCCAAAGTGGAGCACACTCTGTAATCCCAGCAGTGCAGGAGGCTGAGGCAGGAAGATCTCAAATTCAAAGCCATCCTTAGCAACTTAGTGAGGGCCCTGTCTCATTAAAAAGAGCTGAAGATGTGGCTCAGTAGTAAAGTGCCTCTGGGTTTAATCCCTGGCACCAAAAAAATTAAAATAAGAGCTAGGCACAGTGGCCCATACCTGTAATCATAACAGCTTGGGAGGCTGAAACAGGAGGATCCCAAGTTCAAAGCCAGCCTCAGCAACAGTGAGGCACTAAGCAATTCAGTGAGACCCTGTCTCTAAATAAAATACAAAATAAGGCTGGAGATACGGCTCAGTGGTTAAGTGCCTCTGTGTTCCATTCCTGGTACCAAAAAATAAATAAATAAAAGTTAAAAAAAATAAAAGCTTTAAAAGATAAACATGAAGCTTGCTATGGCATCACATGTAGTTATATCTATCCTATCCTGAAGTAACTACCATTGTCACATAAAGGCAAACTTCATTTTCTACAGTACTTGTCTGACAATGGTGTTCAAAACTTCATTTCTTGCCAAACTTTTTCTTCCCTTCATCATCTTCATCTCAATCATTGTCACCATCTCTCTAGTTCCTTAAGTCAGGAACCATTACTGAAATAATTTTTGACACCTTTCTTCTAACATCCAATCAAGCCATCATCAAGTTGTTAATGGCTCATCCTACCTCAACCTATTTCTTTTCTTTTTTTTTAAGTTTGACCATTTTTTTTAAAGAGAGAGAGCGAATTTCAATATTTATTTTTCAGTTTTTGGCGGACACAACATCTTTGTTTGTATGTGGTGCTGAGGATCGAACCCAGGCCGCACGCATGCCAGGCAAGCGTGCTACAGCTTGAGCCAAATCCCCAGCCCCTCAACCTATTTCTTATATGTATGTTGTATGTATATGAAAGGAAAAAAAATAAAGGAAATATATGAAAAGAAGATAATGCTTTCTTTCACTTCTGCAGCTGCCATCCTAATTTCAGCTACCATTATGTCTAGTCAAAACAACTATATATTAAAATATTTTTGCTTCACTCTGGCCTTATCCAATCAATTTTCACATTCGTAAATTTTTTTTTTTTTTTTTTTTTTTTTTTTTT
>NW_026006673.1:0-4689 GCF_001458135.2 Marmota marmota marmota
TTGGGTTTGGTGTAGGCTAAGGCTTAAGTTTAGGACTAGGGTATCATTAGGGTTAGGGTTTGGCTTAGGGAAAGGGATATGGTTTAAGGTAGGGTTAGGGTTAGTGTTAGGTTTAGGGCTAGGGTTATGGTTAGGGTTAGAGTTAAAAAATACAGTTAGGTCTCATATTCAGGCTAGGATTTGTGTTATCATTAGGGCTACAGCTAATGAAAGAACAAGGTTTCTGTTTAGGGTTAGTTCTAAGGTTAGTGTTAGGACAATGTTTAGAGCTAGGGTTAGTGTAAGGGGCTGAGTTAGTGTCAGGGTTATTTTTAGGGTTAGGGTTAGGACTCAAATTAGGGCTAGGTTTAGGGCTAGGTGTAGCTTTCGGGTTTGGTTTAGGTAAAGGGGTAGGGTTATGGCTTTTTTTTTTTTTTTTTTTAGGGTTAGGGTAGATTTAGGGTTAGTTTTCCAATTAGCATTAGGGTGAAAGCTAGTGTTAGGGTAAGGTTTATACTTAATTTTAGTTTTATATCTAGGTTTAAGCCTTTGGCGAAGGTTAGGGTTTAGTTTGGTGCTAGGGATAGGGCTAGTGTTTGTGTTAAGGTAAGGAATAGGTTTAGAAGTAAGGATAGGGCTAGAGCGAGAGTTGGAGTTAGTCTTAGGGATAGGGATAAGGTTAGGGTTAGTGTTAGGGCTAAATTAGGGCTAGGATTAGTGGTAGGGTTAGTTTACATTTAGGCCTAGGTTTAGGGCTAGGGTTAGGGTTAGCATTAGGGTTCGTGTAAGGTATGATGTTACAGATATGTTTAGTGCTAGGACAAAGGATAAATTTAGGGTTAGGGCTAGGGTTAAAATTAGGGTTAGGATTAAGGCTAGGTTTAGAACTAGGATTAGGGATAGGGATAAGGTTAATGTCAGGTCTAGGGTAAGTTAGGCTAGGGTTAGGAATAGGGCTATGGCTCAGTTTTGTTTTAGAACAAGCCCTAGTGTTAGAGCTAGTTTTATGATTAGTGATAGTGTTAGGGTTAGTGGTAGGGTGAAGTGTAGGCTTAGATTTATTGATATGGTTAGATCTAGGTTTAGGGCTATTGCTAGGGTTAGGGCTAAGGTTAGAGCTAGTGTTAGGGTTATGGTAACGGATAGGGTTAGAACTAGAAATAGGGCTAGGGCAAGAGTTCGAGTTAGTCTTTGGGCTAGGGTTAGGGGTAGATTTAGGGTTAGGGCTAAATTAGGGCTAGGATTAGCGCTAAGGTTAGTGTTAGGGTTAGGCCTAGGGTTAGGGTTAGTGTTAGTGTTAGGGTTAGGATTAGATTTAGGGGAAGGGATAGGGTTATAGCTAGCTTTAGGGCTACTGCAAGGGTTAAAATTAGGGTTAGGTCTAAGGTTATGGTTAGGGTTTTGATTAGGGCTAGGTTTAGCTCTAGGATAAGGGCTAGGTTTTGTGTGATGTTTAGGGCTAACATTAGGGCTATGGGTAATGTAAGAGCTAGGAATATGGTTATGGCTAGTGTTAGGGTCAGGGTTATGGATATGTCTATGTTAGGGTTAGGTTTTGGATTAAGATAAGGTTTAGAACTAGGGTTTCTATTAGGGTAAATACCATTGTTGGGTTAGGATTAGTTTTATGGTTAAGGCCACAAGTAGGACTAGCGTTTGGTCTAGTGATATGTTTAGACTTTATGTTAGGTTAAGGGCTATTGTTATGGCTAATGCTAGGGTTTTTTAGGGCTAAGGCTAGATTTGTGACTCTATTTAGGATTAGGTTTGGTCTAGTGCTAGTATTACTATTAGGTTTAAGTATAGGTTTACCGGTAAGGGTAGTGTTAGGGTTCAGTTTAAGGTTTGGGTCAGGTTTAGATCTAGGGTTAGTGTTAGGATCAGAATAAGGGTCAGGGTTAGGATTAGGGTTAAAACTAGAATGAGGACTAGGTTTAGGACTAATAATAGAGTTAGGGTTTGGGGTAGGCTAAGGATTAAGGTTAGGACTAGAGTAGCGTTAGGGAGAGGGTTTGGCTTAGGGTAAGGGATAGAGTTAGAGGTAGGGTTAGGGTTAGGGTTAGAGTCAGGGCTCGGATTAGGCTAGGATTTGTGTCAGCATGAGGGCTACGGCTAATGACAGAACTAATTTTCTGATTAGGGCTAGTTCTAGGGTTAGTGTTAGAGAATGTTTAGAGCTTGGGGTAATGTTAGGGTCCTAGGCAGGGTCAGGGTTATTTGTATGGTTAGGGTTAGTACTCAAATTAGGGCTAAGTTTAGGGATAGGTGTAAGGTTAGTGTTTGGTTTAGGTTAAAGGTTAGGGTTAGGATTATGGCTCGGTTTTGTTTTAGGGCTAGGGTAGAGTTAGAGCTAGTTTTGTAATTAGCATTAGGTTTAGTGCTAGTGTTAGGGTGAGGTTTGGGCTTAAGGTTAGGGTTTACAACCAGTTTAGAGGTTGGATGATGGTTAGAGTTAGGGTTGGGGCTTGGGATAGGGCTAGGATTTGGGTTATGGTAAGGGATAGGATTTGAACTAGGGATAGGGCTAGGGTGACAGAGTTAGTCTTAGGGCTAGGGATAGGATTATGTTTAGGATTAGGGTTAATTTACGGCTAGGATTATCCCTAAGGTTAGTGTTAGGTTTTGACCTAGAGTTAGGGCTAGTGTTAGGGTTAGCATTAGGGTTAGGGTAAGGGTAGCTCCATTTTGGGCTAGGGCATGGGATAAATTTAGGGTTAGGGCCCTAGTTAAGGTTAGGATTAGTATTAAGGCTATGTTTAGGGCTAGGATTAGGGGTAGGGTTTGTGCTAGGGTTAGGGCTAGGATTAGGTCTATGGCTAATGTCAGTTCTAGGGTTATGGTTAGGGATAGTTTTAGGTTTAGTTTTATGACCAGGTCTATTGTAAGGGTTACATGTGGGTTAGGTCAGGTTTACAGCTAGGGGTATTATTAGGTTCAGAGTCAGGGTTAGGGTATGGGTTAAGTTAAGGTTTAGGGTTAGGGCTAAAATTAACATTAGGGTTAGAGTAATGGATATGGTTAGGTGTCAGGTTTAGGTTAGGTTTAATATAATGGACAGGGTTAGGGTAAGGCATAGGGTTAGAGTTAGGCCTAGGGATAGAATTTTGTTAAAGATATGGTTCAGGTAATGGATAGGATTAGAGCTACAGTTAGGACTAGGGTTATGGTTAGGTTAGGGCTGTGGTTAGGGTTAGGCCTAGGGTTAGAATTTGCTTAGGGTTATGGTTAGGGTAATGGATAAAATTATATCTAGGTTGAGGGCGAGTGTTATGGTTAGGAATAGGGCTATGGTTTGGTTTAGGTTTCGGGTTAGGGCAAGGTTTAAGTTTAGGGTTAGGTTTAGGTTAAGTGTTAGGGCTAGGGATAGGGTTAGGGCTATGATTAAACTAGAGTTAGGGCTCGAATTAGGGCTAGATTTTGGATTAGGTTAGGGCTAGTGTAGGACTACAGCTAATGTAAGAACTAGGGTTATGATTAGAGATAACATTAGGTCTAGGTCAAGGTCTAGTGTTTAGGTTTAGGTTTAGGGAGATGATTAGAGATAGGGTTAGTGTTAGGGTCAGGATCAGTGTTACTGATCAGGGTTAGGAATAGGACTCAAATTAGGGCTAGGAATAAGGCTAGGTATAGGGTAAGGTTTTGTGTTAGGGTTAGGGTAAGAATTAGGGATAGGGCTAATGTCAGGTCTAGCATTTCTGTTAGGCTAGGGTTAGGTTAGGGCTATGGCTCAGTTTTGCTTTAGAGCTAGGGCTAGGGTTAGGGCTAATTTTAGGATTAGCGATAGTGTTAGGGCTAGTGGTAGGATGAAGTTTAGGCTTAGATTTATTGTTATAGTTAGATCTAGGTTTAGGGGTAGGGCCTGCATTAGGGTTAAGATTAGGGTTAGTGTTAGGGTTACAGTAATGGATAGGGTTAGAACTAGAAATAGGACTGGGGTGCAATTAGAGTTGTTCTTTGAGCTGAGGTTAGGTGTAGGTTTAGGGTTAGGGCTAAATTAGGGCTAGGATTATCACTAGGGTTAGTGATAGGGTTAGACTTAGGGTTAGGGCTAGTGGTATGGTTAATGTTAGTGATAGGGTTAGAGTTAGATTTAGAGGAAGGGGGTTATAGCTAGGTTTAGAGCTAGGGTTCGGGTTCGAATTTTATTTAGGGCTAGGGTTAGGGTTCGGGTTAGGATTAAGGCTAGGTTTAATGCCAGGATGAGGGTATGTGTTAGGTCTAGGGCTAAGATTTGGGCTAGAGCTAATGTCAGATCTAGGTGAAAAGTAAGTAGTAGTTTTATGGTTAGGTTATGGCTAGGTCTATTGTAAGGGTTAGCTTTAGAGTAAGGGTCAGGTTTAGAGCTAGGTGTTTTATTAGGGTCAGGGTCCAGGTATGGTTTGGTTTAGGTTAAGGTTTAGGGTTAAGGCCTGTATTAGCAATAGGGTTTGGTTTAGGATTCAGGTAATGTATAGGATAGGTTTAGGATTCAGGTTAGGTTTAGAGTAATGGTATGGATATTGTTAGCAATAGGGTTAGTGTTAGACCTAGGATTAGCATTTGATTTAGGCTTATCTTTAGGGTAATGGATAGGGTTAGAGCTAAGGTTAGGGCTAGGGTTAAGGTTAAGTTTATGGCTAGGGTTAGGGTTAAGCCTAGGGTTAGTGTCAGGGTTAGATTTAGGGTAAGTATTAGGGTATGATCTAGGGTTAGGTCTAGGGCAAGGATTAC
>NW_026006674.1:0-4689 GCF_001458135.2 Marmota marmota marmota
GAGAGAGAATATTTTTTTTTTTTGATTTTTTTTTTTTTTTTTTTGTAGATAGACACAACACAATGCCTTTATTTTTATGTGGTGCTGAGAATCGGACCCGGCCGCACCCGTGCTAGGTGAGCTGTCCACCGCTGAGCCACAATCCCAGCCCCAAGAATTACTTTTTTCCAGTTCTATGAAGAATATCATTGGTATTTTCATGGGAATTGCATTGAAGAGTCATTTTAGCAACATTAATTATCCCAATCCATGAACAGGGGAGGTTTTTCTATTCATAGTATTTTCAATAATTTCTTCAGTGTTTTATCATTTTTATTTGTTTTATTCTTGGTTGGGTTTATTTCTGAATTTTTTTTCCTCTTTTGATGCTATCATGAATGGGATATTTTTTCTCTGATTTCTGACTTTAATTGGCATGTAAAAAACCACTGATTGTTGTACGTTTCTATCCTGCTACTTTATTAAATTTGTTTATAAATTCTAAGATCTTTTAGTTGGAGTCTTCAAGATTTTCCAAGTACATAATTATTTCTAAATATAGAGCCATATTATTAGCATATTAATAATTTGTCTTCCTCCTTTCTGTTGGATCTATAATATTTCTTGTTCTTGTGTAATTGTAATTGCCCGAATTTCTAGCACTATATCATAAGGTTTCTGAGAGTTTTGTTCCTGATCTTAGAGGAAAAGAAATGTTTTTAAATATTTCTCCTATTCACAATAACATTGGTTATGTTTTTATCATACATAGCCTTTACTTTATTGAAGTATGATCTTTCTTTAACTAGTTCAGGAATTCTATTATGAAATGATGTTGAATATTGTCAAAAGCATTTTTTTGCATCTATTGACTATGTGATTGTTATGTTTTAGGTATAAGGTGTGACCCCCAATGTACCAGTGTTATTCCAGGTGTGAAATGATTATAAGAGTCATATTCTGACCACTGAATTAATACATGTAATGAACGAATCATTTAAATGATTACTTAATTGTAATTATTACTTAATTGCTTATTCAATTGTAACTATAGACAGATGTGGCATAGCCTGGAAGAGTTGAGTAACTGAGGATGTGGCTTTAAGATTATATATATTGTTTCCCTGGATTTTCTTTCTACTTCCCAGTCGAGTGATGAGCAATTCTTCTCTGCTACTCCTTTTCTGCTACTATATTCTGCTTTACCTCCAGCTAGAGAAATGAAGTAGATTGACAATGGATTAAAACCTCTAAAGTCATGATTAAAGCCCTCTATCTAATCTTTGTTAGGTTCTTTTCAGCACAGTGGCAAAAATGAAGACTAATATATTATCCTTAAATGCACTTGAGGGCTGTATTATACTTATTGATTTGTGATCATGGGGTATGATCTTTTAATAAGATGTCAAATTCAACTCGCAATAAATTTGAGAATTTTTCATCTATGTTCATCAGGTCTATATTTTTTTTCTCTCTTTTCTTTTTCTTTTCCTTCTTTCTTTCCTTCCTTCCTTCCTTTCTTTTTCTTTCTTTCTTTCTCTCCCTCCCTCTCTCCCTCCTTCTCTCTTTCTCTTTCTTTCTTTCTTTCTTTAAGTTATTGTGTCCTTATCAGATTTTGGGAACAAATAATAATATCTTTGTAACATAAATTTGGAAGTATTCTTCTCTTTTCTATTTTGTAGACTAATTTGAAGAACATTGGTCTTAGTTTCTCTTTAAAAGACTGATAAAATTCAAGAGTGAATCTATCCATACCTGGATTTTTTCTTTGTTGGGGGTCTCTTTATTACTGATTTACTCTCATTGTTTTTTATTGATCTATTTAGGTTTTTATATGCCCTTGGTTTAATTTTGGTAGTATTATGGTTTAGATATGAGGTGTTCCCCAAAAGCTCATGTGTGAGAAAATGCAAGAAATTTTAGAAGCGAGATGACTGAGTTCTGAGAGCCTTAACCTAATCAGCACATTAATACACTAATAGGGATTGATTGGGTGGTAACTCTACACAGAGTGGTAACTGTATGCAGGTAGGTTTTGGCTGGAGGAATTGGGTCATTGGGGATATGCCTTTGAGGTATGCATTTTGTCATGAGAAACACCCCCCTTTCTCTCTTCTCTCTCTCTCTCTCTCTCTCTCTCTTTCTCTTCTCTCTCTCTCTCTCTCTCTCTTTCTCTCTCTCCATCTTGGGGCTATATTCCCAGCTGCTTTGCTCTGCCGTATATATCCTCCATGATGTTCTGTCTCACCTCAGGCCCCAAGAAATGGAGTTTGCCATCTATAGACTGAGAACTCAGAAACTGTGAGCCTTTGGAGTTTATATTTCATCCTGCATGAGTGGGGCTCTCTCTCTGCTTCCTGGTGTGAAGTCCTGAGTTGCTTTCCTCTGCCACACCCTTCCACCATCTGTTCTGCCTCACCTAGGTCTCCAAAGAATGGACTCAGCCATCTATGGACTGAGACCTCCAAAAATATAAGCACCAAATAGTTTTCCTCCTCTAAAATTCTTCTTGCTAAGTATTTTGTCCGTATTTGCTTGAAATACTATATCATCTTTTCATTTTTAGTCCATGTGTGACTTTACTGGTGAGTTTCTTATAGACAATATATTTTTGAACCTTATTTTTTAATTCAACTAGCCAGGAGGATTAAGGCCATTTATGTTCTGGGTTGTTATTAAAAAAAAGTATATTGTTATTTCTGCCATTTTGTAGATTTTATTCAGGTTGTTTTGAGTATTTTTGTGATTTATTCCTGTCTTATTCATCTTAAATATTTTATGATTTACTATAATAAAATTAATTAGTTTCTATTTCTAATTTGTGTGTATAATCTTAAATGTATTCTTTTTTGCTTTCTCGTGATTGTGTTGATCTTTCTCCTTTGGGTATAAGATTTACTTAATTATCTTCTGTAATGTTTGTCTTGTAATCATCAATTGTTAAAGTTTATGTTTATCCTGGAGTTCTTTATTTTTGCTTTGACTCTGAAGAGTTAACTTATGAGGTCTAATAATCTTGGCTGGCAGTTAATTTTTTTCAGGGATTGAAATACTTCATTCTATGTCCTCCGAGATTTTAAAGTCTCTGCTGAGAAATCTAATATTCTTATGGGTTTGCTTTTAAATGTAAATCAACACATCTCTCTTGTAACTTCTAATCTTTTGTTATTGTTGTTTTTGTTGTTGCTCTCTTCTTTTGTAAATTTAACAATATATGTCTTTGAGAAGTTCTTTTTGGTCATGTCTATTTTGAGTTCTATATGTCTTTTGTAAATGGACATCCATGTTTTTCCCAAGGTGTGGGATATTTTTTAATATTACTTCATTGAATTGGTTTCCTATGCTTTCAAAATGCTTCTCCCTCTGGCTCAGCAATCATTCAAACCTGTGATCTTTTATTGATATTCCAGAGATATTGAATCTTCTATTTATTTTCTTATTTTTTTTTTCTTTTTGTGATTTGAATGTACTGCTTGGTAGACGTGTCTTCAAACTCATTATTCTTTCTTCTGCTTGATCAAGACTTTGTTTTAGGCTTTCAACTGAATTTTTTATCTGATATATTAATCTTTTCATTTCCAAGATTTTCATTTCGTATTCATCAAAGTGTTTATCTCTTGTGTTCATGCATATTCTTAAGTCATTCAGCTGCTTATGTATATTATCTAAGATTTCATTTGCCCTTTTTACAAAATCATTCTTCTGAATTCTTTGGTATTTCACTCACTTTCGTATATTTGGAATCCATTATGACAGTTACAAATTTGGGGCGGTTGTGATTCTATTGGGAGGAATATTTGTGCCAGTTTTTTTTGTGTGTGTGTGTGAACTTTCATAGTAAACCCCTTTGTCTGGATGGCATGTCCTTAGATTTCCATTTGTTGGATTGTGTTTATATTAATTCTAATTGAACATCATAGTGTCTTTTCTCCTGTAGCCTCTTTGACTATGATTAGTGAGTTTTGACAGACTATATACTGTATTTAAGCCCAAGGGACACACTATTTCTGAAGGACTTGCAAGAGTGGGGTCCCTCTGTTAATTCAGGCAGATACAGTGTAGACCACAGAATCTGTGTCTACCCGCCATGATTGTTTCTGGAATAGGGATTGAAGTTGCAAAGGCTATTAAGGGTCACTTTGGCCTGTATTGTATTGAATGTTTCTTAAAAGAAATTCTCTTCCTTATTCCTCTAACCATGGTGATGGACCTGGAGCTTTTGTCCTTTGCTTAGACACTGGTGCAACTGCAAATGTTTCTCAGGAAGAATCAGGGGATTGTAGCACAACTCCTTTATGAAATTCAACTCCAGTCTTTTCAGCAATATACTATCTGATTCAATATGAAAGAAACTGATGCTGAGGTCTCTTGCAGATGTGGTATCTACAAGGGTTGTGTTATTTCTATCTGCTATTGCTATATGAACAAGTATCCAGGAGCAGGATTTCATACCCCCATTGGTGGTGGTGTGTCTACTTAGAAATAGGTGATTGGCTGGTAGTTTTTATCTCCCATACTCTTTATGTTGAGATATCTTTCAAGGTCGAAGCAAGATTAGGTCATGGCTGGGGTAAGGTAAAATTCATTTCAATTGGACTGGGTGTGTAGCTCAGTAGCAAAGTACCAACCTAACATGTTCAACATCTCAGGCTTAATCTCTACAGACAATAAGAAAGAATTGGAAAGAAGAAGAAGAAGAAGAAGGAGGAG
>NW_026006675.1:0-4688 GCF_001458135.2 Marmota marmota marmota
TGATAGGGCTAGTGTTAGTGTTTGGTTTAGGGTTAGGGTCAGGCTTAGACCTAGGGTTAATGTTAGGGTCAGAATAAGGTTCAGGGAGAGGCTTAGGGTTTGGGTTAGGGTTAAAGATAGAATGAAATCTAGGGTTAGGACTGGTAATAGCATTAAGGTTTTGGGTAGGCTAAGGATTAGGGTTAGGACTAGGGTAGCATTGCGGTGAGGGTTTGGCTTAAGGTAAGTGTTAGGGTTAGAGCTAGGATCAGGGTTAGGATTAGGGTTAGCATTAGGGTTAAAGCTAGGGTTAGGGTTCAGATTAAGGCTAGGTTTTGTGTTAGGGTTAGGGCTATTGCTAATGTAAGACCTGGCATTACCATTAGGGCTAGTTTTAGACTTAGGTTTAGGGCTAGGTTTAGTGTTCCGTTTAGGTTTAGTGTTAGGGTGATATTTAGAGCTATGGTTAGTTTTAGGATCAGAGTCAGGGTCATTATTAGTTGTATGGTTAGGCTTAGGACTCAAATTAGGTCTAGGGTAAGGGCTAGGCATAGCATTAGGCTTTGGATTAGGTTAAGGTTTAGGATTAGAGCTGTAGCTCAGTTTTGCTTAAATGCTATGGCTATAGTTAGGGATAGTTTTCAAATTAGCATTAGGATTAGGGCTAGTGTTAGAATGAGGTTTAGGTTTAAGGTTAGGGTTAGATTTAGATTTAGGGTTAGATCTTGGTTTAGGGCTAGGGCTAAGTTTGGGGCTAGGGTTTGGGCTAGGCTTTGGGTCATGGTAAGGGATAATGTTAGAACTAGGGTTAGGGCTATGGCGAGAGTTAGTGTTAGTCTTAGAGCGAGGGTTATGATTAGGTTTATGGTTAGGGCTAAATTATGTATAGAATTAGAGCTTGCATTAGTATTAGGGCTAGACCTTGGTTTAGGACTAGAGTTAGAATTAGGGTTAGGATAGTTATGATATTATAGCTAGGTTAAGGGCTAGGGTGAGGGTTCACTTTAGGGTTAGGTCTAGTGCAATTAGCACTACATTAGGGCTAGGATTAGAGCTAGGGTTAGTGTTAGGGTTAGGGTTAGGTTTAGGGTTAGGGGAAGGATACCTAGGTTCAGAACTAGGGCAAGGGTTGAAATTAGGGATTGGCCTAGTGATAGTGTTCAGTTTAGGATTAAGGCTAGGTTTAGGGCTAGTATGAGGGCTTGGGTTTGTATTAGGTTTAGGGCGAGAATTAGGTATATGGCTAATGTCAGTTAGAGTTATGCTTAGAAATAGTGTTAAGGTTAGGTTTATGGCTACGTCTATTGTAGGGTTAGGTTTCGGGATAGGGTCCGGTTTAAAGATATGTGTATTGTTAGGGTAAGTGTCTTGTTTAGGGTTTGGTTTAGGTTATGGTTTATGTTTAGGGCTTGAGTTAGCATTAGGGTTAGGGATTGGGTTAGAGTAATTAATAAGGTTAGGTTTAGTGTTCAGGTTAGTTTTAGGATATGGATATGGTTAGTGTTAGAGATAGGTTTAGAGTTAGGCCTAGGGTTAGCATTTGGATTAGTCTTATGATTATGGTAATGGATAGGTTTAGGGCTAGGGTTATGGTTAGGATTAGGATTAGGGCTAGGGTTAGGGTTAGGGTTAGGGTTAAGACTAGCGTTATTGTTAGGGTTAGGTTTAGGGTAAATGTTAGGGTTTGAGCTATGGTTAGGGTTAGGACAATGTTTAGTGTTATTGTGGCATCTAGGTTTAGGGTTAGGGTTAAGTTTAGAGCTAAGTTTAGCATTAGGGTTAGGGTTATGTTTAGGGTAATGGATAGAGTTAGAACTAGGGTTTGGCCTTGGTTATGGTTAGGATTAGGACTAGGGTTAGGGTTAGGGTTAGGTCTAGAGTTATATTTGGGTAAGGGTTAGTGTTTGAGCTAGGGTTAGGGTTAAGGCAAGGGTTAGGGTTAGGGTTCGGTCTAGGGTTAGAGTTAGGGTTACACTTATAGCTAGGTTTTGTGTGAGGATTAGGGCTAACGTTAAGGCTATATGTAATGTAAGACCTAGAGTTAGGGTTATGGCTAGGTCTAGTGTTAGTGTTAGGCTTGGGCTTATGGTTAGGGTTGTATTTAGAGTTAGGCTTAGATCTAGGGTTAGGCTAGGACTAAGGATGGGGCAAGTGTTAGAGCTAGGGTTAGGGCTAGGTTTAGAGTTATGGTAAGGGATAGGGTTAGAACTAGGAATAGGGCTAATGTGAGAGTTAGAGCTTGTCTTAGAGCTAGGATTAGGGTTAGGGTTGGATAAGGGTTAATTTAAGGCCAGAATTAGGGCTAGGGTTAGTGCTTGTTTAGGCCTAGTGATAGGGTTATGGTTAGGGTTATGTTTTGGATAAGGGATGGCGTTATACCTAGGTTTAGAGGTAGGGTGAGGGTTAGAGTAGGGTTAGGGCTAGGCATAGAGTTAGGGTTATGATTAATGCTAGGTTTAAGGCTAAGATGAGGGCTAATTTTTTTTTTAGGTTTAGGCTAGGATTAGGGCTAGGGCTAATATCAGGTCTAGGGTTACGGTTAAAGATAATTTTAGAGTTAGGTTTAGGTCTACATCTAGTGTAAGGGTTAGGCTTAGGGTAAGGTTCACGTTTAGAGCTAGGGGAATTTTTAAGGTTATGGTGAAGCTTAAGGTTTGGTTTAAGTTAGGATTTAGGTTTAGGGCTCGAATTCCCATTAAGGTTAGATTTAGGGTAATGATAGGGTTTGTTTTAGTGTTTGGGTTAGGTTTAGGGTAATTTATAGGGTTAGCATTAGCAATAGGGTTAGGGTTAGGCTTAGGGTTAGCATTAGGGTAAGGGTTATGGTTATGGTATTGGGTCGGATTTGAGCTTAGGTTAGAACTAGGGTTAAGGTTAGGAATAGGTCTTGAGTTATGGTTAGGGTTATGTTTAGAACTAGGGTTAGGTTTAGGGTTATATTTAGAGCTAGGGTTATGGCTAGGGAGAGGGTTAGCTTTGTGGTTAGGTGTAGGGATAGGATTATGCTAGATTTAGTATTAGGGTTAGGGTTAGGGCTAGGATTATCATTAAGGTTAGGTTTAGGGTTAGGATAATGTATAGGTTTAGATATAGGGTTAGGTAAGGGTTTGGTTTAGGTTTAGGATTAGGGCTATGGTTATGTTTAGGTTTCTGGTAAAGTTTAGGGTTTGAGTTACGTTTAGTGCTATGCCAAGTGTTAAATTTAGGATTATATCTAGGGTCAGTTTTCTGGATAATGTTTGGTTTAGAGTTAGGATTTAGGTTAGGATTATCAATAAGTTTAGGGTTGGGGTAATGGGTAGGTTTAGAGCTAGGTTTATGGCGAAGTTTGAGTTTAGGATTAGGGCTAGGGTTAACGTTAGAATTTGTGATAAGTCTAGGTTTATATTTAGGGTAAGGTTTAAGCTTTGAGCTAGGGTTAGGACTAAGGTGAGGACTAGGTTTATGTTAGGCCTAGGGTTAGGTGAGGGCTAGGGTTATGGTTAGTGTTATGCTTTGGGCTAGATTTAGTCCTTGGATTAGTTCTGTGTTTAGCGTTAGGTTTAGGCCTAGGGTTAGGGCTATGGGTAATGTAAGAGCCAGAGTTATAATTAGGTCTTGTTATACTGTTAGAGTTATGGATGTGTCTAGAATTGGGTTTAGGTTTTGATTAGGGTCAGTTTAAGAGGTATGTTTAGTGTTAAAGGCAGGGTCAGTGTTCCAAGTTCTGGTTAAAGCCAGAATTAGGACTAGGTTTTGGTCTAGGGGTGGGGTTAGTGTTTGGGTTAGGTTAAGTGTTATTTAGGGCTATGGCTAGATTTTTCTTTATGTCTAGAACTAGAGTTAAGGCTAGATTTAGATTTAGGTTTAGATTTAGGGCTAATGGTAGGGTTTGGTCTAGGTATAAGGTTACCAGTAAGGCTAGTGTTAGGGTTTGGTTTAGCGTTAGGGTCAGGTTTAGACCTCGGGTTTGTGTTATGGTCAGAATGAGGGTCAGGGTTAGGGTTAGGGTTTGGGATAGGGTTAGAGCTAGAATGAGATCTAGTGTTAGGACCAATAATAGGGTTATTATTTGGTTAGCCTAAGGATTAGGGATAGGTGTAGGGTTACCATTAGGGTTAGGGTTTTGCTTAGGGTAAGGGATACGGTTAGAGATAGGTTTAGGGTTAGGGTTAGGGTTATGTTTAGGGTTAAAGCTAGGTTTAGGGCTCAGATTAGGGCTAGTTTTTGTGGGAAGTTTAAGGCTAGGGTTAGGGCAATGACTAATATAAGAACCAGGGTTACAATTAGGGTTAGTTTTAGGGTTAGGGTTAGGGGTAGGTCAAGTGTTAGGGTTAGGTTTAATGTTAGATTGATATTTATAGCTAGAGTTAGTGTTAGAATATGAGTCAGGTCAGGGTGAGTTTTACGGTTAGGGTTAGGACTCGAATTAGGGCTAGGGTTACCGTTAGGGTTTGGTTTAAATTTAGGGTGCTGTTTAAAGCTAGGGTGAGTGTTAGGATATGAGACAGGGTCAGGGTTATTTTGAAGGTTAGGATTAGGTCTTGAATTAGGGCTAGGGTTAGTTCTAGGTGTAATGCTAGTGTTGCGTGCGACTTCTTGCCCGCAAGAAAGACGCAACCCAAGAATCTTCTTTCAGCAACTTTTATTCAGGTCCCTGATAGTTCTTCTTCTCTCCTCGGATGCCCCTCCCAGCCTTAATAAAGCATCTCAAGCCCCAATGCAAAGCA
>NW_026006676.1:0-4688 GCF_001458135.2 Marmota marmota marmota
AGGATCGCAAGTTCAAAGCCAGCCTCAGCAAAAGCGAGGCACTAAACAATTCTGTGAGACCCTGTCTCTAAATAAAAGACAAAACAGGGGTGGGGATGTGGCTCAGTGGTCGAGTGGCCCTGTGTTCAATCCCCAGGACCCACCCCCAGCAAAAAAAAAAAAAAAAAAGAAGAAGAAGAAGAAGAAAAATTAGGCAAAAGGCAAAACTTATTTTTGATGATGGCAGTTAAGATAATTGTTCCTTTTGTGTGATAGTAACTAGGAGGGGACATGAAGGATTTCTAGGAGTGCTGCTAATGTTTGATTTCTTGTTCTGGGTGGTGTATACAAGGCTGTGTTCACTTCGTGAGGGTTTATTGAGCAATAAACTAATGATTTTATATTCTTCTGTATACATAAATGTCAAGAAAAGTTCACTCCAAAAAAATGTCATTCAACAAAGAAAAAGATACTGTTCTCATGATGGTTGTGAAGAGTTTTTTTTTCTTTCCCAACAAAAGGAGTGGGGCAAAAGCAACATCTCTAAATCACCATGTTCTTTTATATAATATCTGATTTTAAATGTGAAAAAAATTAAAACTAGATATTGTAAATAAAAATATATACCTGTAGTTGTAAAACTTATAAAAATATGGCATCCACCTTATATCACTTAACATAAAAAGCACATTTCCTGTTACCAAAAATCATCATAAATATAATTTCTGATGTCAAATGCAGGATCAAATTTCATAAACCCTTTTCCTGAAAGACTGAATAATTTTAAATTTAGAAGTATTATTTAAAATGCTGTAATGAATATATTGGTGCATACATTTTTCTATAGTTCAAATTATCTCCAGATGTGGAGTGATTGAGTTAGGGAGTATAGAGATTTTTTATTCCTAATATATATTATCAAATTGCTCTCCTAAAAGGCTGCTCTGATATATGCTCCTACCAGCAATATGTGATTGTGCTTACTTTACTAAAAATTTCATTAACACTATTTTTTTTTTCTGTTTCTTTTTAAATTCTGTGATGCTTGGTATCTAACCCAGGGTCTTGTATATGCTAGGAAAGCACTCTACCACTGAGCCATACCTCCAGATTTCCTGTTCTTTTCTTTTTTCCTTTTTCTTTTCTTTCTTTCTTTTGGTACCAGGGATTGATCCCAGGGGTGCTTAACCACTGAGCCACATCCCCTGCCCTTTAAATTTATTTTTTTTATTTTGAGGTAGGATCTCACTAAATTGCTTAGGGTCTCACTAAGTTGCTGAGTCTAGCCTCAAACTTGCCATCCTCCTGCCTCAGCCTCCCAAGTCACTCACATTACAGGTGTGCACCTCCATGCCCAGTTTGACTTCCTGTTTCTTTAATCTTTGATCATTTGTTTTGTGAAAGATAATATCTTATTGTGAAAATCAACACATTCCAAAAAATACTGTATTTGCTGAAAATGTCTCATTTATATGTATCAACAAAATAGATTTATTACTAAAATAAGATTTTTTTACACAAATAATGTTGACTTGCTTTAAAAATGTCAATATTTTTGGTGGTGCATGCCTGTCTGTAATACTTGGAGGGCTATGGTAGGAAGATCCAAAGTTCAAGGGCAGCCCTGTATTAATTAATTAATTAATTAACTAATTAATTAATTAATTAAAAGGGCTGGGGACGTAGTTCAGTTGGTTTAATTCCAACGGAGTACCAGAAGGGAAGAAAAAAAAAGCTTTTTTTTTTTTTTTTTGGTAGCAGGGATTGAGCCTAGGGGTGCTTAACCGCTGAGCCACATCCCTATCCCTTTTTAAAATATTTGATTTCCAGACAGGGTCTCACTAAGATGCTTAGGGTCTTGCTAAATTGCTGAGGCTGGCTTTGAACTCACGATCCTCTTGTTTCAGCCTCCTAAATCACTCAGATTACAGACATACACCACTGTGCCCAGCAAAATTCAGACTTCTTTTTAAAAATATATTATTGCTGGGAATATAGTTCATGTATATCCCCTTGCATGTAAAAGGCCCTGAGTTCAATCTTCAGCACAAAATTAAAAAAAAAAATTCACTTCACTGGTAGTCATGTACACTTGTCTCATAAGATACACAATGTCTACCCGGCTGCCTTTTTGTGATGTTTATAATCATTGATATTTGTAACCACTGATGATCATTGATAATAATGAATTCATTAGGGCTTGCCAAATGATGGTGAATTTTATCATTTCTTCTCCATTTGTTCTAATGAATTACCTCAATCAAGAGAATCTTCTTTAACTCTATAGTTACCTTGAGACAGTGTTTATGTAGGAAATGCAGATTAAATGTTCTACCAGTTTTTAAAACAATGGTTTGGTTCCTTGGTATAGGTTAAGTAGCATCCCTAATCCAAAAATTTGAAATCCAAAGTGCTCTGAAATCTGAAAAATTTTAAATGCAGACATGATGTTATGCATTTATTCCAAAATCAGGGGGGAAAATCCAATATCTGAAATATTTGAGATCCCAAACATTTTGGATAAGGGATATTCAACCCTTATTTTCCACAGGTGAACAATGAGTTTATTTGCTTTTTAGTATCATTCTGATGTCAAAGACAAACATATTAGATGTGTTTCATTCCGAGGCAGTTCTTATTAGTTTTGATAGAGAAGTAGTTAGTTCTGCCGGGTGTGGTAGTACACACCTGTTATCCTCATGACTCAGGAGGCTGACGCAGGAGGATCTCAAGTTCAAAGCCAGTCTCAACAATGTCATGAGGCCCTCAGCAACATCCTGAGACCTTGCCTCAGAAAAAAAAAAAAAAAAAAAAAAAAAGGACTGGGGATGTAGCTCAATGTGTTAAAGTATCCCTGGTTTCAGTCCCCAGTACCAAAAAGAAAAAAAGGAAAGATAGAAAAAGGTTTACGGAGGTAAGCAAAGTCAGCGCTGAGAGGACAATCTGAGTAATCTTGTTTTCAAATCCATTGTTGACAACTTCCTGACATTCCTATACCCAGAACCTTGAGGCAAAAATGTTGGGATTACTCTGGTTCAAAGAATTTAAAAGTCCTGGGGTCAGAAGCACTGGCCTAACTTCTTTAAGATACTATTAACATTTCAAAAGAAGAAAAGGGAACAGAAATGCTACCCTTGTTAGGGCACACACCTCTAACCCCATCTACTTGGGAGGCTGAGTCAGGAGGATTGCAAGTTTAAGGCCAGAGTGGGTAATTTAGAGAGACTCTGTCTCAGAATAAAATTAAAAAAAAAAAATTACTAGGAATTTAGCTCAGTGGTATAGTTCCCCTAGGGAACTATAAGAAAAGAAAGAAAGAAATGCTAAATACCACCCTTTTCGTGAGGAAAAGTTTTGCACAGTTTTCAACACAGTTTAGAATTCAAATTATTCGTTCCATCATAAATTAAATTATTGAGAGAAAGATACTTTGGCACAGTAGAGGAGAAGCATAGGACTTGGCTTCAGCCTCTAGTTTTACCACAGATTGGCTCCTTGGTTTCACCTTTCGGTGTATAATAGCAATAACACAGGAATGATATATATATATATTTGGATTCAAATATGAAACTTAGATGGCATTAAACACACATAAAGCTCAATAAATACCAAATACTATTATTGCTATTAGTGTTTAGTAGGATGCTAGGCTATTGGAGCTTAGTAGAGGACAGCTGTTAATTTTATTAGGTAAGAACTCTCAAGCTAACTGTCTGATTCCTGCAGGTTTCCTTGGTGGCTCTTGACATCCAACAAAGCAAGGCCACTATTTAGGGGAGGAAAATTCCATTAGAAATGTGCCTGGAGGTGTGGTAAGGGACACATCTGTGGGACAAGGTCACCCTTTGACATTAAGTAAAAGAGAAGACTAGGTTGAATCTTGGGACTGAGGATTTCTAAGGGGTAAGCTAAGATACACTGTGAATCCCTTCACGTCTCAAATGCCAAGCAATTCAGGTGCACACAGCCTCCAAAGTAAGGGTTCAGCTGGGCGCAGTGGTGCATGCGTATAATCCCAGTGACTTGGGAGGCAGGAGGATTGTAAAGCCAGCCTCAGCAGTTTAGTGAGGCCCTATAGTGAGACCTTGTCTCAAAGTTAAAAATAAAAAGGATTGGGGATGTGGCTTGGTGGTGAAGCGCCTCAGGGGTTCAATCTCCAGTGCCAAAAGATGACAGATAGGTAACAAAGTGAGGGTTCGGTTGTGTGACCGTGGTGGTGGTAGTGGGATGGCTAGATTAAGACTTTAGGTGGGGACAAAACTGTTGACTCATTGGGATTAGTAGGCGTTGCCTGGTGGCAGGGGATTTAAACCTTAGAAAATGATGCCTACAGACCCACCTGCCTGGTAATGATGCTATCATCACCGGGGGCCACTTCCCTGGGGCAGGGTTTACACACCTGCTAGCCAGGTACAGAATTCTGATTTCAGGTTTCTGCTCTCCAGTGAGGGCTCTGGTTCAAGGTTCCTTGGGTGGTCAACTTGGCAGGCAAGGGTGCATCCAAACAATCTCTCCCCTGAGAGAAGCTGGTATATTGTCTTTCAGTAATTATGGCCTCTCCCGCAGTGCATAGCCATAAGCATGTCAGAGGGCTTTCAGATCCAGCTCTGGCTGCTCCTTGGAAAGGACTAAACTCATCAGATTCCACATCCTAGGTACAGTGACTGAGAATCTAGCGATCATCTTTCTTTTCTTCCTTCCTCCCTCCC
>NW_026006677.1:0-4685 GCF_001458135.2 Marmota marmota marmota
AAAAAAATTGTGCACCATGATCAAGTAGGATTCATCCCTGGGATGCAAGGATGGTTCAATATACGGAAATCAATAAATGTTATTCACCACATCAATAGACTTAAAAATAAGAACCATATGATCATCTCAATAGACGCAGAAAAAGCATTCGACAAAGTACAGCATCCCTTTATGTTCAAAACATTAGAAAAACTAGGGATAACAGGAACTTACCTCGACATTGTAAAAGCTGTCTATGCTAAGCCTCAGGCTAGCATCATTCTCAATGGAGAAAAATTGAAGGCATTCCCCCTAAAATCTGGAACAAGACAGGGATGCCCTCTATCACCACTTCTATTCAATATAGTTCTCGAAACACTGGCCAGAGCAATTAGACAGACGAAAGAAATTAAAGGCATAAAAATAGGAAAGGAAGAACTTAAATTATCACTATTTCCAACTTCTCACTTTGAGGATAAATTGTTCTGAAAGAGATTTGTACATATTTTTCCTGGGTTCTGTGAAATATTTAAATGGTTCTCACATAATTTCAAGTAAACCCTGCTTACAGTTGTGTGGATCTGGGTTTATCTTGAAACTGCATGTTATTTATAAAGTTTAAAATTACTCAACAAGGCTAAGTTTTATTTATTTTAGAAAAGGGAGAACAAATAGCCCCAAACATGGAGCCATTGATACTGAGGAATCTGACCGTGTGAGTCAAGGACAAAAGAAATACCAGTGTCCTTGGCTACAGCAGAAGCAAATGTGCTGGACTAGCTGAAAGATTTAAAAGTATAAGGCAAGAGAGATAGAAGATGAGGAAGAAGGGAAGCTGAGGGGATATATTTTTTTCTTACAAAACTCCTCTAAGTTACCCTTTTTAAGATTTTTTTTATGACAGGTCTTGCAAAAACTTAGATAAGCCAGAATGACTAAATTACTCTTCCAAAAACTGTTTATGTAACAGGATACTATGTTCTACCCTAAAAAAGAAATGAAAAGAAAAAAGGCAGTTTATCAGTACTTCAGAGCACTGAAAATATTAATGCTGAGCCATTTCCTTCTGATTGCTGCCACCTGAATTGCTAAGGGATCAAACCTCTAAGACAAAGTAGTTGCATTGACCATGTTATCCATTTTACTCTTGACTTAGAGGTAAAATGCTACTCCTTCATTATTGTTGTCCTTTTTTAGTCTTATTATGTCACAAGGAGTAATCTGACTGTCTGGAGTAAGGACTTCTTACCAATTACATCAAATGAGCAATCAATAAACATGTATTATGTTAAGTTATTGGAATTTAGGAGATGTTTGTTATATCCACTAGTATTACTTACTCTAACTTATGCACAATAGAAATGGCTTAGTTTGTTTTTTAAGTACATAGTTTTATCCATGTGATAGAAATTTTACGTATTTTTTTTTACCAATATCTTATCTACTTCAGTACAACTGGAAGATATGATTGATTATTGGTTTCCTTGAAATTGAGCAAAACATTGTGAACAGTTCAGCCAGTAAACCATACATGAAAGTTTGTGTTACTGAAGCTAGGATCTGAAAAGATCCTAGATGACTGAACTGGGGATATCACATGTTCAGTCATCTAGGATCTTTTCCCATGCTGTGGTAATTGGCAGGCTTTAGGTTCTAGGTGGTGCAGACATCACATTATAGAGCTCCTAGGGAGGCCTGGATTCCTGAGTGACTGTGTGGAACTGAGTTCCATGCCAACCAAAACTGGTATAAAATTTGAGCAGGAAATTAGCTTTTATTGGTTTAAGGCACTGGGATTTTGAGTTTGTTAACATAAAACAATCTACCCATAATCTATATAATCTATCACAATTTATTCTTACTGATATATGACATAAAGACTAGAATATATATATGTATATGTGTATATATGTATGTGTGTATATATACACATGTATATATGTGTGTATACATATGTATATAGGCATTTATGTATATGTATGTGTAAATGTATATATGTACACATGTATTTAAGAATAAATTTATGTATGCACAGTCACATGTCTATCAAAAATCAGGATACATTCTGAGAAATACGCACTATTGGGAAATTTTGCCATTGGGCAAACATCATAAAGTGTACTTAAAATATTTTTTGTACACAACTGTGATGGCTCTGTGTAAGCTTGTGATGCTGGTAGAATTTTTGTGACAGTTACCATTAGGCAGTCATGCATAAGAATCCCTTCTTCATAACTTCCTGAATTTACTTACTTTTTGTTCTTTTGTTTTGTTAGGGTATACCAACACATCTTGACTCTGACAACTTTCATACTTCTTTCACAATAAGCTTCATCTTCTGACTATAAAAACCTTGTCTGAGTCCTATACATCTTTATGATTATTTCCACTCAACATTAAAAACTGTTTCTTTTGACTGAAGAGACAGGATGACTAAGTGTAAGTGATGTCCCAAATAATCCTGAAATTGAAAAATAATATTACTAGGAAAACTGGTTGAAATCTGAACAAAAGTCTGGAGCTTAGTTGATGGTAATATATTGATGCTAACTTCTTAGTTTTGATAAATGTATGAGATAGTTAAATAAAATATTAACACTAAGAGATACTGGATAAAGTCTATATAAAACTCCTTATAATACATTTGCAACTCTTCTGCAAATATAAAATTATTTCAAAATAAAAAATTTTAAAAAATCATCTTCTTTCACAAGACTTGGAGAATAATCTTTACGGATTTAATTCTTTGGATATCCTAATGGCAAACATTGTCCAAAGAAAGTAGATGAGGTGGAGTGAGGCTGAGAAGATATTTGGTGGCTTCTCTTTAAATACAATTATAATTTTTTTCCTCTAAAAATTACAATAAAGCTAAGATAAAATTGACAAATTTAAGTAAACTTGCACTAAATTTCAGTGAATAAAAAAAGACAACCACTTCAAAAAGTTGGCTATAATTTGTTTTGACTTCACATAATCTTGTGAATCCTACAAGGCATTCTCTTCTACTTTGCTCCCAATTTCCTTCCACCTGGGCCAGTTCTTACATTTATAGTCTCTAAGAATATCTACCCTACCCAACTTCCAGAATAATGATGGAAGATGCATGTTAAAATCCCATCTTCATAAATCCTGAAGAATCTCACAGACGTGTAAAGTTATCCTTGTTGGATACAACAGCCCTGTCTCCATGTCACAAATAACTTCAATATGCACATATTAGATAGAGTGTGATCATTTAATTTTAAGAACAACTGTTGAGAGCCCCAGCTGGATCAAGATGGTGCCTGGCATTTTGCCAAAAGGAGTGGTTCCTGCTGCCTCAGGTGCCCGCTATTTTTGAGCTCTCGAGGAGTTCCTAGAGAGTTCTCGTGGGTTGGTTGAGTTCCCGTTGGGCTCTCGAGGAGTTCCTAGAGAGTTCCAGAGGGTTGGTTGAGTTCCGGTTGAGTGCTCGCGATGTTCCCGAAGTTCCAGTGGAGCTCTTGGGGAGTTCCTGGAGAGTTCTCATGGGCAGTGTGAGTTCTAAAAATAAAGTTCGTTCCTGCTTGAATCTTCAAGTGGCTCGAGATTTGTGCCCAGCCAGACTGTGGCAAACAACAACAAAAAATACTTGAGAGTCAAGAAAACAGGTAAAATTGGTCAATAGCTTTGGAATCAGAAAGAACTAGATTTAAATGTCAGGTCTGTAACTTTCTAGCTGGCTTCTGTTTTAAGCAAAAGATTTATCTATTTAGGTCTCAGTTTGTTTATCTATAGAATGGTGATAATAGAGGCTACTTACAAGGTTGCGCATGAGATTTGATGACATGAGGTAAGAAAACTAGTTCCTAGGATGAAGTAGGGATTGCCACATGTTGGTTCTATGTTCTCTGAAAAAAGAGCGTAATCTGATAGTAAAATGGCTTGAAAGTATGACCATAACATGGAGGGAGGAAAAAAACTCAGTGCGAAAATAGAGTCACAGTTCAAGGTGGCCTGGCTGAAAGGGGTGTGCTTTCTAACAAGTGAACGAATGATGGATTGTGGTCAAGGTTACACTCCAGGGGGCCTTTCAATCAGTGTGTTACGACCCTCCTGCCACTGTTCATGGTATCATGGAAAGATGGACAAAATGTACTGCTCTCCTAATATCGAGATTCATTGCAAGACACAACTCAGATTTATGTTGCTTAAATGCATAATCACAGACATCTCCATCAAAATGAATTTGCTGGTGTTGCCTTAGGGCTTTCAGTACCCCCAATGAGAACAGAACAAATTTAACAAGAATGTTAAGAAATGGTGATCATCTACCTCAGTAAACAGAAGGCCTTTGTCCACCCCAAACAAAGTGCATCAGTGACTTTTGAGTTCAAATTCCAAGTAATTGTCCACTGTGTATGTGACACCTCAGTGAGTGATCAGAAAAATATTCTTGGAACCCCGATCACAGTATGACAACTTCTATTAAATACAGAGCTCTTTACAAAAGTCTTTAAGGCCTTATAAGACCAATTAATGATGTAATGATGTTTTGCTCTGTTTAATTACTATCATCTTGCAGTATAATTAAACCCAGTGGCGGAGGCTAACAGTACCAAGATGAGGACAATTAAGTTAGCCACAACATATGTAAGATATGTTTATGTCCCAAATAAATCTTCTGACAGGAAGGAAGTATGTCCACTTTAATTAAAATAAACATTTTTCTCACATTTTCACATAAT
>NW_026006678.1:0-2894 GCF_001458135.2 Marmota marmota marmota
TCCTCATGAACACTATTATTGCTCGTATTCTTGATAATTTCCATTATGACTGCAGTGAAATAAAATATTGAAATAGTTTTGATTTGCATTTATCTAATTGCTAAAGATGATGGTCTTTTTTTATATGTTTGTTGATCAATTGTATTTCTTCTTCTGTGAAGTGTCTGTTCAGTTTCTTCGTCCATTTATTGATGGGTTATGTCTCTTTTTTTGGCAATAAGTTTGTTGAGTTCTTTATATATCTTGGAGATTATTGTTCTATATGATGTGTATGTTGTAAGGATTTATTCTCCCATTCTGTAGGCTCTCTCTTCATTTTATAGATTGTTTCCTTTGCAGAGCGTAAGCTTCTTAGTTTGAATCCATCCCATTTATTGATTCCTAATTTTACTGTTTGTGTTTTAGGACTCTTGTTTATTAAGTCAGCTAACAGGATGAGGATTTGGACCTTCTTTATTTTTTCTTTTATGCACAGGGCCTCCATTCTCATGTGTAAATCTTTGATCTACTTTGAGTTGATTTTTGAGCACAGTGAGAGATAGAAGTTTAATTTCATATTTCTACATACGTATTTCCAGTTTTCCCAGCACCAATTGTTGAAGAGGCTATCTTTTCTCCAATTTATGTTTTGGTCACCTTTGTCTAGTATGGATTGGTCTATATGTCTTTTGATATGGGGTTTTCTTTTTGTTTCTTTCTTTTTTTTATTATTTCTCTGTAGAATAGTTTAAGGTCTAGTATTGTGATGTCTATTGATTCAATCATTTTGTTGAGAATTGCTTGTTGAGAATGACTATTGTGGCTCTCCTATTTTTTTCAAATGAATTTCACGATTGCTTTTTCTAGTTTTATGAAGAATGTCATTGGACGTTTAAAAGGAATTGCACTGAATCTGTATAAGTATTTTGTTAGTATCACCGTTTTGAATATGATCATTCTTCCTATCCAAGAGCATGGGAGATCTTCAATTTCTATCTTTAGTGTTCTGTGGTTTTCATTGTAGAGGTATTTTACTTCTTTTTTAGATTGATTCCCAGTATTTTATTTTATTCTTTCTTCTTCTTTTTTGAGGCTATTGTTAATGGGGTGGTTTTCCTAATTTTTTTTACACTGAATTCATTGCTTGAGTATAGAAATTCATTTGGTTTATGGGTGTTATTTTATATTCTGCTATTTTGCTGAATTTATTAGTCAAGAAAGTTTTCAAGTGAAATTTTTTGGATTTTCTAAATATAGAATCATGTCATTAGTAAATAGTGATAGTTTGATTTCCTATGTTTCTATTCATTTATCTATTCATTTATTTATTAAAGATAAATGAATAGAAACATAGGTTTTGGATAGAGCTTCAAGGATGATGTTGAATCGAAGTGGCAAAACAAAAAGGGCATCCTTTTCCTTTTTTTTTAATTTTAGAGGGACTGCTTTAATTTTTTCTCCCTTAAGAATAACGTTTCTGAGGAGCCGCCACAGAAGGCCCAGGCTCAGCTGTCTCTGCCTGGGTGGGCACAGGGCTGAATGGGCAGGGGAGGGGAGCAATACCCCAGGGAGGCCATAGCCACTCCTCCAGCACCAGGCGCAAAGGTGATGTGGAGGCTGGAAACACTCTTCTATGGTGATGAGGCACTGAGCAGCCTGGGCAATGGCGTCAGTGGCAGCAGCAGCAACTTTGCGTGCCTGGCCCGCTTGTCCCTGGGGTTCCCCAAACAGCGTCTGCAGGCAGAGTGGTGATGAATGACAGCTGACGCTGAGCCTGAGCAAACAAGTGGTGGTGGCACCACCTCTGGCCCCCTGTGCAGACTGCACCCCCAGAAGGCGCCCCCGACCTGGAGCTGCTCAAGCTCGCCTCTCCTGAGCTTGAGCACCTCAACATCCAGACCAACAATGTGGTCACAACCACGCTGAGGAGCACGCAGTTCCTCTACCCAAGATGGTGGCCAGCAAGGAGCAGGAGTTCACTGAGGACTTTGTCAAGGCCCTGGAGGATTTGAATAAGCAGCACCAGCTTGGCGTGGGTGTAGCCCGGCTGCTGCTGAGGCCTCGCAGGAGGACCCTCTGGCACGGCATCCGGCGCCCCCCTCCCAGCTGGAACCGGTCTTCCTAAACCTGAGCCACTACCAGGATGGCGCCAGGGGTGCTAGGGATGCTGCAACTGTCGCCTTCTCCTCCTAGCCCATTCCCTTCCCACAACCGCTGTCTCCCAGTGGTGTACTGGGGCCGATGTGCCTAGCTGTGCTCAAGGACAGCCACAGATGGTGCCCGACTTGCCAAGCTTTGGCGAGAGCCTGCTGTCACCAATCCAATCCACACGGACATGCAGGAGCTCATTAAGGCTGAGTCCAAGCAGCTGCTAAACAATATCGCAGCCTCCAAGTGCCCCAAGGGCAAGCTGGAACATCTCTCACCTGGAGGGGAAAGTGAAGAGCTCAAGTGCCAGAACACGGAGCTGGCGTCCACCAGGAGCCTGCTGCCCAAGCAGGTGGCACAGCTCAAGCAGAAAGTCCTCAGCCATGTCAACAGCTGCTACCCCAGCACTAGGTGCCCTGGTACTGAGCCCAAGCACAGGGCGCATCTGCGGCCAGCCTCCTCTTTAGGGGCGCACTTGCAGGGAGCAGGGATTGAGCTGCCAGGAGTTGGTATGGTGCGGCCCTGGTGACCCCCTCCAAGAGGGTGCCCAGGACTTGGAGAGGGCGCCTTGGACTTGACAAGCTGGATCCCCTGATCCTGGGGGGTTGGGGGCGAGCGCATGACACCCCCTGGCACTGCCTCTGTCCCCCGCGCTGCCGCCAGGTGTCACACAAACCCAGGGCCCAGACGCCCCTTCTACACACTGCTGCTGAAGGGGCTCTGTGAGGCGCAGCCTTCAGCCTGCCTTTTCTTTTACTTTTTTTTTT
>NW_026006678.1:8283-11224 GCF_001458135.2 Marmota marmota marmota
CTCTCTCTCTCTCTCTCTCTCTCTCTCTCCCCTGTTTCATAACTAGGAACTAGATTGCCTTTTCCCATTCATGAATCAGAGAGCTTTGAGAACACATCCACCAGAGGAACCAAATAATTCAGACTTCAAAGATGGCCCCAGGAGATCTAAGGAATAGATATCTCCCAAATTAACAAGTGAACAGTTACTCTTCTTTACAGGGAGAACCTGGCAGGCAGTCTTTGAATAGCTTATTTTGAAAATATTCTTTGTTCTGCCAGTAATGGTGACTCATGCCTATAATTTCAGTAGCTCAGGAAGATGAGGCAGGAGGATTGAGTTCAAAGCCAGCCTCAGCAAAAGCAAGGTGCTAAGCAATTCAGTGAGACTCTGTATCTTAATAAAAATTTAAAATAGAACTGGGAATGTTGTTCAGTGGTTTAATGCCTCTGAGTTCAATCCCCACTTCACACACACACACATATACACACACACACACAAAGATTCTTTTCCCTCAGATGAGCAGAATCAAAGCATTTACAACTGGAGTCCTCTATGCTTCTTCTTTACTAGCAAAGCAATAATATACCTGCTTTGCCTATTTTTCAGAACCATGTATTCCTTATTAAATTGGCATCAGGGAGAAGGATCAAGGTTTGGTAGCATATACACCATTTCTGTAGGCATCAGTTTACAAATAATAAGGATAAAATGTGGAAGTGTGATTACTGCATCATATATTAACTTTATTAAGGATAAAAAATACAGTGCTTCTTTCCGAGAAGACTGTGTTGGCATCCAAGCAACAATCAAAAAGAATTCCTCTACTCCACAACCAATCAGCATTTGTTACTATTGGGTTTTGTGTGAGTGTGTGCCATTTATTAGTGGCTTGAGGAATCTAGTATTAATTTTAATTTTATTTCCCATTTGACAGGTGCTGTTTAGCATCTTTACAGATGTTTTCATGCTCTTTCTAAAGATTATTTTGTGAAGGGTCTTTTCATGTTTTCTTCTCTTCTATACTTGTCATTCACTGGAACTCTTGTGGCACAGCATCCCACCATTTCAACTAATTGGACATGATCATTAATTAAGGAATTATTATTGTGTATTTTAATTATTTCATTATTTAGAAGATAAACTTGTACAACTTTTTTACAAGTTACCTGAACCAGTTCTCAATTTTTAGTTGCTTATTACATCATAATTTTAAATCCAAAACTACAACACAAAAGGAACAATATTATGAGACAGTCATATATAAGATATATATAATATTTCAGCATTTCCCACATTACATCTTTTGATATTTTCAGTGACATAAAATACAGACAACTCTTTAGAAATGCAACTTTAATATTTTTTCTTATTAAAATAATACTACAAATCCATAATTTTTACGGCATGAATTATTAAGGCAAAAATTTTTTCATATATTTCTCTATCATTTGAGTTTTACATTTTGATCTCTTGTGAAACATAAACCCAGAAAATGAAGAAACTTTTGCTACATAAGGCAACATAACCTTGAAAGAGTGAGCAGCAGAGACTGAGGTTTAATTGAATCCATAGCAAAAAGTCCTCCTCCTTCTTTGAATACATTGCAATGTGGCACATACCTGTAATCTCAGCTACTTGGGAGATTGAGGTAGGAGAATCAAAAGTTTGAGCCCATTCACTAACAACCTAGGAAGAACCTAAGCAGCTTACTGAGACCCTGTTTAAAGAAAGAAAGAAAGAAAGAAAGAAAGAAAGAAAGAAAGAAAGAAAGAAAGAAAGAAAGAAAGAAAGAAAGGATTGCGGGTGTGGCTCAATGGTTAATTACCACTGGGTATAATTTGTGGCCAAAAAAGAAAAGAATAAAAGATTTGAACCCAATCCACTAAAATGCTTTAAAATTTTCAGAAAGTATACAAATTATATGTTGACATCTTTAGAATCATCACAGATGAAATTCTATTTATTTAAGAGAAGTTTTTCACAGCTGTCTATAAAGTTACTGGGAACTCTTTAATATATGTGTTATATATTTATTTTATGGGGTACATTATGATAATTCAGTACATATATCAAAGTGGTAGTAATTATAGTAATAAGTATTTTCATCTCTTTAACTGTTAATTATCTTTATGTATTGCAAAATTATTTATTTATTTGTTTTTGTTTATTTATTTATTTATTGGTGCTGGGGTTATAACTCAGTTGTAGCTAGCCACTGAGTCACAACTCCAGCCCTCTTTGTTATTTTACTTAAAGACAGGGTTACTGAGGATGATTTTGAACTGAAGATCTTCCTGCTTCAGTCTGTGAAGTCAGTGGGATTACAGGCATGTGCCACCTGCCAGGTGCAAATTATATTTTGAAACACATTTTAGGTTATTTTCAATAATAGTTACCCAACTGTGCCATAGAAGTATCAGGAGTTATTCCTCCAATTTGGTCTTTGTGCTCCTCAATGAACTCTTTCAATCTGTCTATTTCTACTCTTCCCGGTCTCTTGTGATCACTATTCCATCCTGTTCTACTATACGTACTTATTGATTTCTACAAATAAATGTGAACTTGTGGTGTTTTGTCCTTCTGCTCTGGGCATATTACACTTAACATATAAAAAAGGTCAAGATGTACTTCTTGTTATGATAAGGTGCACAAAATAGAAAATATACCATTTTTATCCTTTTCTTTGTTTCTTTCTTTTTTAAAATACCAATATCATTTATTTAGTTGTGTGTGTGAGTGTGTGTGTGTATATATATAATTTTGAAACATTATATATATATAATGTTAGGGTTAGGGTTAGGGTCAGGGTCAGGGTCTGGGTCAGGGTCAGGGTCAGGGTCAGGGTCAGGGTCAGGGTCTGGGTCAGGGTCAGGGTCAGGGTCAGGGTCAGGGTCAGGGTCAGGGTCAGGGTCAGGGTCAGGGTCAGGGTCAGGGTCAGGGTCAGGGTCAGGGTCAGGGT
>NW_026006678.1:16220-55515 GCF_001458135.2 Marmota marmota marmota
ATGTTATCCCATATTTTTTGGATGTTCTGCTCATGGTTTCTTAACAGTCTCGCTGAGCTGTCTATGTTCTTTACAAGTTGAAATATTTTGTCTTCATTGTCTGATGTTCTATCTTCTAAGTGTTCTACTCTGCTAGTAGTATTCTCATTTGAGTTTTTAAGTTAGTTTATTGCTTCCTGCATTTCTAGGATTTCTGTTTGTTTGTTTTTTATAACCTCTATCTCCCTGTATAGTTGATCTTTTGCTTCTTGGATTTGTTTATGTAATTTATTGTCAAAGTGATCTTTCATTGTCTGATTTTGCTGTCTAATGTCTTCCTTGAGACTCCAGATCATCTGAAGCATGTATATCCTGAATTCTTTATCTGACATTCCATCTGCTGCAGATATTACCTCTTCTAAAGTTGAGTTGACCTGCATTGCTTGTGGTCCTTTCTTTCCTTGTCTTTTCATATTGCTCACATTTCTTTCTGCTTGGTGAAACTGTTGTGTTATTGAATTTTCCCCCTATATATTTATATTGCTCTTGTATAGTTGCAAAGTCTCCCTTGCAGGCACAGGCGGTGGCTGTGCTCCTCCTCCAATTGGGGTGATCTGTCTATCACTTCGGCGGGCCGCTGGGCCCCTTCTCTGGGTCGCATGGTCTGCCTACCATGCAGGCAACGGCTGGGCCCCTCCTCCAATAGGGGTGATCTGTCTACCATGCTGTCAGGCCCCTGGGCCTGTTCTCCATGTTGCAGGTCTGCCTACCTTGTAGGCACAGGTGGCATCTGTGCCCCTTTTCCAATTGGGGTGATCTTTCAACTAGGCTGGCAGGCTGCTGGGCCCCATCTCTGGGACGCACGGTCTGCCTACCTTGTGGGCAGCAGCTGGGCCATTCCTCCAATTGGGGTGATGTGTCTACCACGCCGGCGGGCCGCTGGGCCTGTTCTGCCGATCAGTCACAGGTCTGCCTACCTTGCAGGTGCGGGCCCATTTTTTTCATATACTTGTTGATTGTTTTTTTATTCTCTTCTGAGAAGTGTCTGTGCAGGTCCTTGGACATTTATTGATTGGGTTATTTGCTTTTGTTTGTTTGTTTGTTTGATTTTGGTGCTTATCATTATGAGTTCTTTATATACCCTAGAGATTAGTGCTCTATATGATATATGAGGGGTAAAAATTTGCTCCCAAGATATAGGGTCTGTATTTATCTCACAGATTGTTTCTTTTGCTGAGGATAAACTTTTTAGTTTGAGTTTTCCTTGATTTTAATTTTTGTGCCACAGAAGTATTATTAAGGAAGTTGGAGTCTAATCCCACATGATGAAGATTAGGGCCTATTTTTTCTTTTATTAAATGAAGAGTCTTTGGTTTAATTCCTATGTCCTTGATCCATTTTGATTTAAGTCCTCTGTCCTTGATCCACATTGGGTGTGTGGTGAGAGATAGGGGTTTAATTTTATTATGTTGCATATAGATTTCCAGTTTTCCCAGAATGATTTGTTGAAGAGGCTGTCTTTTCTCAGGTGCATATTTTTGTCACTTTTGTCTAAGAAACATTCTGGGAAAGAAAAAATATGCAAATACAGTTCTCTTTATTTATCAGAAAACATTATTATATTTCTCATCACTGACAGCATAAAATATGTTATTTTGAATACAAAACACATATAAAATTATTTCTCTTTTTAAAATTTGTTTTCTACATACACACGACCCTGGGATGTATTTTAACATATTATGCGTATATGGAGTGCAAACCATTATAATTTTTATCCCACTCTTGTGCGGGCATACTTGTCATGTGTTCATATGTGCATTGAAAAATCATGTGCAATTCATTCTACTCTCTTTATATTCCTACCCCTCCCTTCATTCCATTTTGTCCAATTCAGTGAACTTCTGTATTTCCCTCCTTCATTATGGGTTAACATCCACACCTCAGAGAGAACAATTGGCCTGGTTATTTTTTTTTTTGAGAGTGGTTTATATCACTTAGAATGACAGCCTCAGTTCTATCAATTAACAAGCAAATGCCATATGTTCATTCTTCTTGAAGCTGGGTAATATTCCATTGTGTATATATACCATACTTTCTTTATTGATTCATCTGTTTAAGGGCACATAGGTTGTTCCAATAATGTTAATTGTTAATATTACTCTATTACACACTTAAAATGGCTAAGATGTTATTTTAAAGGAATTACTATTTGATTTTTCTTAAGTATCTTTTAAATTAATTCATTCCTAACTGAAAATTATAGATTTAAAATGCCAGCATATTTTAATAAAAAACAACTATGTCCATATCCAACTTAAGAATGTTCATATAGCATTACAAAATTAGATACTTAATAGTGCTTGGGACTGTAAAATAAAATATGCAATAAGCCTGTTACTCTTGTAAGTTTTTTTTTTTAAATTATACTTTGAACAAAATTAATCTGTCAGTCTATAAAAAATGGCTAAGATGGTAAAATCATTATTTTTTATCACTCGCAGTAAAAATGAGGGAATTAATGTTGCCCCTTAACCAATATGCTTGAAGGACTTATATATATAACAAGATAATGGGAAGGGAAGTACCTGTGAGAACAGAAGAAGATTGGAGTGAGGTAGCTGAGAGCTGAGGATTAAGGGTTATCACCAAAGCTAGGAAGAGGAAAGGATGGATTTTATCTAGAGACTCAGAAAGAGCACAGCCTTGCTCAAACCTTGATTTCAGATTCTGACTGCTAGAATTTTGAGAGAATAAATGTCTGTTGTTAGCTACACAGTTTATGGTATTTTGTTATGTAACTTCCAGAAAAATTACATAGTCCCATTCATGGCTCCTCTGTCACATAACTCTTAACCACACGTGGGCAGAAATAATAATAAATAAACCACAAAGAGATTATAAATTGAAAAAATAATTTTGGTGTTTAAAAACATTAACATTTACCTACTATTACTACTACTACTACTACTACTACTACTACTACTAGAAACACGTTTAGTAATTGCCAGGAGTTACCATGGAATCGGGACAGAATAGTTATTAATTATTGTGAAAATTTGGTCTTGTAGCATGTGGATTTAGGTATTTTCATTGTTATTTTGTACTCATGCAAAAATTAAAAGAGCTCAAATATTTGAAAACATATATAGATACGAATTTGAATTCTAATTTTAGTACCTCACTATTTTTAAAACAACAGGTAGTTGTTAAATTAATTTAAAAATCATAGTTTTCTTTATTTCTATTAATTTATGTTGTATTGAGAGAAATATATCCACTTCAGCTTGCTGGTTTAGAATTTAGTGTAACAGAATCTGAAAGAACTCCCTAAATACTTCCGTCCTAAAACAACAAAACATTGCTTTATATTGCATATGTGTGTATATGTATATATATATATTTAAATGTATTTCATGTGTACATACTTCACAGTGTTCTTTGAAAATTGCATAACATACTTTGTAGCTAACCAAAAAGTATTTTTTTTACTTTTCAAATAAAGAACCACTTTTCTTATAGACACACATCTGAAAATAAAATGGAAGTAGGTATAAATATGCAATTTTTGTTTAAAATGCCATTTTTAGGGGAAAATATAAACTAGACTGATTTCTTATTAATAATGAATTAGCATAATATTATAATAAATGTTTTAAGAATATACAAAGTTTATTAAAGTTTTCACTGTGATGAGACAGGAATCATATTCTGCAAAATTGTTGAAATGCTAATATTATATTTATTGTAGGAAAATTATATATTAATTACATTTGTAAAGATGGCAGATGAAAAAATTACATAAAAATTACTGTCAGCGTTCATTAATTGTGCATTGATTCTAAACTTTATTTAGATGCTCATGCAGTTCTACTAAAGATGCAGGTGATAATGTCACAGAGAAGAATTTACCTACAGTTTGTTCCTCTGCTGCAAGGCGCTTAATGTCACACCTGTAAGAACATGAACATGTTTTACTGTTTAACTTACAATGCATGTGATAATCCATAAAATGTCACACATTTTTTTTCTGTAACTTATGGCAAGATTTCTAGAAATAGAATTAATAGTATAAAAATTTCAAGTTCTACAATTGCTTTATCAGATTCACTTTCAAAAGAATTATAAATTTTCTAGTTCTCCATTGTTATTCTCATATAATAGATCTGCAACCTTGTGTGCACACTATAATATTTTACTATAGTATCATGATACAGTTAAATATTTTGTAGAATTACTCACTTTTATTTTCCATGTATTTCTATTATGATTAGTTATACTTGATCATACTTATGCATCCTATACAAATGTTTTTGTTAAATTTAAACTATTTAAGTATTACCCTTTATATCTTAATTTTATAACTTATTTTTTAAATTCAAAATATCCTGATTGTTTATTTTTTTTCCCAAAAGAAGAACAGTACTATTTATTTCAGTAAAGAGTTGTAGTTTTTTTTTTCAAATAACTTAGATCACTTTTTAAAATTATTCCCAGAAATACTGATGTAGATATTAAAAATATTTTTTACCTTATATCTGACTGCTGATATTTATGATTTTTATTATATTATTCCATTAACAAAGATGTGTAACATGACATTTCTTTTATTTTTAGTATTTATTTTCAGTGCATAAAAGCATGTTAATTTCTAAGTTGCAGGGAGGAGAAAATCACTGACAGATTCTTCATTAAGTCTCAATATAAAAGAGAAGATGATGCCACTAGAACATGATTCATCTTCTGCCAGTCTCTTCAGCAGTTAAAATTGGGAAAACAATCACCTATACTGAAGAATCACTGGAAGGACTAAATTAGAGAACTTCTATGATATGTTTAGCTTATTGAATAACAAAAGGAATTCATTATATTTATGTTAGTTTCTTTTGGTTTGTATTTTTATCCTAAAGGTACATCTGAAGTAATGTGACAAGAGTAAATTTATTTTTAGAAGGAAAATTCTGATGTAAATTAAAATAATAGGAAAAGCTACAGAAGATAGGTGTCATGGAGACAATTTGGAAGGCTGTTAGTAATAATATTTCAAATAGCTGCAGTTGGATGTGTTTCCAGAATGTCACCCAACAGTGTATGAACAATGCATAAAATTTTTCAAACATGTGCAGGAAAGGAACCAACCATTCATCACCAACTAATTTATGACAAACCAAACCTAGAAAGATTAGCTATCACAATTTAGATCACAGAGAATCAATGATACTCTGAGGGATTAAATCTCTCTGATCCTACATCACTGTTGTAATATGATGACAAAGGACCACAAGATGGATGACAGTGGCAAAAGTCACTGCTATTTTTGTTGGTCAGTGTCTACATGTCAGCTGTCTTCACATCATTTATTTAAAACTAATGGAAAATAATGTAAACAAGCTGCTATATTTAATGCTACCTTTTAGATAGAGAAAAAGGAACAGAAAATAAAAATAAGTAAATTGCCTCAGTCCCCATAGAGCAAATGGTTCAAATCTTGATTACTTGACTTGAGAGAACACACATCTTTGGGTCCTTCATAGAGGACAAGTTGACTGTTTTCTCCTTTGTCATATAAAAAGCTATAATATAAAATTGCCTTTTCAATCTCCAATAAAACATGTTTCAAAATAAATGGGTAGACATATAGATAGATTCCAATATCAATCAGAGAAAGAGAGAGGAAAAGCATTTTCCAAAGTCCTTGTTATTATTTTCATACTTCAGTATTTGCCACTCACACCCCAGCCTCATGAAGCCTCCAGATTAGGATTCTTAAGCCATATTTATGATTAAATTATTGATATTTTCAAAGAATGGTGGCCAAACCATGCCCACTATACACTAGATACAACTAGTTTCCAACTAGTTATTAACACACAGAAATAAAAATAATTAAACTAGTATTTCAATTTTTCAGTAATTTAAAAATTACCAAAATAAATCCTATGAGTTGTATAATAATATGATTAGTACAAAATAACATTATCCTTTTGTTTGTTCCACCTAAATAAAAAAAAAACACTTTTAATATGTTATCTTGAAAACATACATGTTCGACTATTTGGTTATTTTTTCATTTATTTTTAATTCATTTCTTTCTAACACTGAAGATTGAACCCAGGGGGACACTATCACCAAGCTAGACCTTCAACATTTTTTTCAGTGAAACAGATGGAACCATTTTTGAGAAAGGATCTCACAGAGTTGCTGAGGCTGCTCTTGAACTTGCAATACTCCTGTTTAATGTCATTATGTCCTATTGTTTCAAATTAATGTTGTTCTCTGGTATGTATAGAGCCCTGTATTACAAAAAGTACTGTGATTAAAACCTTTAATCAAGTGCCATTGAATTCAACCCATGGTACAAAAATATAAATAAGTAAATAAATAAGTAAATATGTATACTAATAGAGTATATTTTAGTGAAGATTATAGAAAAATTTTGATGTACTTTTCCAATTACATGATTATTAAATAGAAGCACATAATATTCAGTAACTTTTCCTTGATGACAAAAGTTCATTTTAAAAATTCTAGGTAATTTCAGGTTTCATAATGCTTAATTCAAACCTTTCCCAAATGAGCAGAGTATTAGCTATTCAAAGCCATGTCACTGTGTAAAAATAACAGAGAAACTAGTTAAAGGAGAAAAAAATATTTTGGCTATTGATTTCAGAGGTTATAGTTCATGGTCATAAAAATGCATTTCTTTGTTCTAAGTTGAGGCAGAACATCATGGCAGAAGAATGTGGCACAGGAAAACCACTCACCTTGTAGCATCAAAAAAGCAAAAGATATAAGATGTACCCTCAAAGGCCCACCAACTTCAACAATGACATGCCTTCTACACTTTCAACTATGTTCCAATAGTTTATTTAGCTTTGAATACTCAATGGATGAACCTGCAATGGATAAAACCATTGATGAGGTCAGAGTCTTGCAATCCACATCCTCAAACCCAGAAAATTGTTTCATTGGACAAAGTCTTCAACACATAAGTTTTTTGGAGGGCATTTCAAATAAAAAACAAAACAGCTTCATAATAAATATAGTAAATAATTTGTTTTTTTTTTACTCCAGTTGATTATTGGTTATTTTTAATAGCCTATAAACATGAAATTTTAAAAGAATTTATTCCAATCTTAGTGTTAACTTATCCTTTTTGAATATTACATGAAATTACAAATAAGTTGAGAATGCAGAAAATTTTAATAAAAATCAAGATTATAGTGCATAGGAAATGTTTAATTCTCTCAAAAATTTTGAATAGTGATTTAATGTATTATGCACGTCAATTAAGCTTAAAGTAAACATAAATAATTAAAATATTTCCTTTGTTAAAAATGTATTGATACATAAAATTATTTTTTTTAGGACAATTAAACCACATATTTCACAAAATATCATTTTATGTGTGTAGTAAAAAAAAACATGTAAAATTAACACTCCTCAGTGAAAGATTTTGTGATTCTTGTGGGTGGTCTGTTCACCTTTTATTCAGAACATCTGATAATACTTTAATTAATTGACATGTAAACATATTCTCTAAACAGTTACATCAACTTCTATTTCTGGTTGCTGAAATGGCCCTTTCTATGACATTTCATAGCCAGCCCCATTAGCAGGCACTATTTGATGTGAAAAGTGGAATCTAAGAAAACACACTGAGAGTATTAAATATGCTTCCAGTCATTATGTATTGCTTTCTTCCACAATTTTGAGATCTATATTTCTCCAAATATTTCACTAGTCAGCTCATGAAGAAAAAATTTTTCAACAAATTACTATTAACTAGATAGAAATGTAGAATAAACTAGACATAATTTACAGCTGTGAGAGAAAAACGATATATGTGGCAGTTTGCCAAAGAACACTTGGCATATTCAAAGACTAAAAGTATTTAATATCCCAGAATGGTTGTTTTTCTTTATGTGACAGGGAACATTTTATTTTCATATTGTTTCAAAAAGATATTGAGATTTTTTATGAAAAATATCTGTTATTTTTATATGGATTTTACTTGATTTCTTTTTCTTTTTTCCTATATGTCTTGCACACTGAGATGGTATTTGCTAGGGACAAACATGGTGAGATACAGATCAATCAATGGCATTTTCAACTAATGTTTAATAATACATTTCTGATGCAATTCAATTGTTTCCATTTTATATAATAGCATCATGCACATTCAGCATGAGAATAGATTGCTGCTTAAATTCTCTATTCATATTGTGTTAGGAACTTTTAAATGATGTTGGGAAAATTATGAGTATAATGACAAAATCTCCCAGTTTGTTGTTTCCATCTTTCCTGTGCTGGTGCTGCTGCTACTAGTATCAGCATGCTGACTTTAATTTTCATTGTCCATATAGTTTCTCAAAAGATAAGATACTTAGAATTGAGGAAATCACATATGACTTGTTTGTTTTATACACTGATATAGACTCAATGAGAGACTTCAGCATTATTTATGTATATTTTATCAAAATTCTATTAAATCCCAATATGATGTACACTAACAAAATTTCTTATAGCTAAAGATTTCATTAACAATGAGTGATAAGGCACCATAAACTAGTATGTATTTCTAACTATTCATTTACTGAAATCCATTCATTCACAATATAGTATTTTTTAAAAAAACACACATGTCAAAGTGCTTGTTTTTGAAAATCTGTTTGGTGAATTACTAACAATGCAGTATTTATCTGTTATCTATTATAAGTGGGTCATATTTTACCCACATAGTAAGATTGTTACAATATTCAATGAGTTATAGGCAAAACCAAAAAATGCCACATACCACATTTTACAGATTATTTAAAGCACTTATTCTTTCTTCATTCATTATTTTAAAAAAAAATTATCAGGCATTTACTATAGGCTAATTTGCATGAAGTGCATTCTAATTATTTCAGATATTTCAAGAAACTGCAAGACCTCATTTCAGAAGAGCATTGTAGATTTCAGAAGTAACTACTCTTCCTATAATGACTATTATATATATAAATCTGCTAATACGTGGGGTATGCAAAGGTATTTGAGATCTATTACAGAAATGCATAAGAAAAACTAGTACTATTTATCATGTTAGATAAATGAAAACAGATATCATACTAACAGCTAAAATGGATTTTTTATTTATATGTGACAGTGGAATGCATTGAATTTATTATTACACATATAGATAACAATTTTTTTATATCTCTGGTTGGATAAAAATTATGTTCACACCAATTCATGTCTCCATACATGTACTTTGGATAATAATGATCATCATGTTCCAACATCATTTCTAACACCATGCATCCTCCCTTCCCCTCTAACACCTCTGCCCTATCTAGAATTTATCTATTCCTTTCATGCTCCCTCTCCTTATTCCACTATGAAACAGCCTCCTTATATCAAAAACAAAGTTGGCATTTGGTTATATGGGATTTTCTAACTTAGCATTATGTTCTCTAATTCCATCCATTTACCTGCAAGTGCCATGATTTTATTCTCCTTTATTGCTGAGAAATATTCTATTGTGTATACATGCAACATTTTCTAAAATCCATTCATCGAATGAAGGGCATCTGGGTTGGTTCCACAGTTTAGCTATTATGAATTGTGCTGCTATAAACATTGATGTGGCTGTGTCTGTGAAGTATGCTGTTTTTAAGTCCTTTAAGTGTAGACCAAGGAGAGGGAGAGCTACATCAAATGGGGATTCCATTAAATGGAAATTTAATGAAGAAAAGACAAATTGTGCACTGGTATTTTAAATAATCTAATAATAATTTTGACTATAATCTGTTGTTTCTGGGTCTTATTTCACCCTTTACTGCAATGACATATCAATTATATTTTGACTTAATTACCCCTATGATGTTAAAATATGTAAGGTTAATTTATTGTGGTTTGAGATGTCAATTGGAAATATTGGCATTTAGTAGATAATTCCACAAAATTTCTGTTATGCTGTACTAAAAAGCTATTTCAGGTTTATTGAAAAAATTAGGTTTGTTTCCATGTAACAGTAGTTTCCAAATGTACAAATTACTAAGATAAATCTGGATGTGTTCAAGGAATCTGTAACACAATATTTGCTAATCTTTATGTTATAGTCTATATGAAATGTTGCTTCCATAGACCCAAACTAGACCTCATTAAAATGTCATTTGTTGAATCAGTGTATCTTATTATAGATGGAGACTTTGGCATTGTTTCTCTGCTTTCTTCCCACCTAAAACCTGGCTAATTTCCCATAGCAATGTTTTATGGTTGTTGATCCTCTCACAAACCTCAGAATAAACTGTAAGTTATCCATGACAATCTAGAAACAAACATATGTGTGATACTGTATAGATTAATATATAAAGAATTCCAAAAACTTATTGATCTGGTCAAGAGATGATGTGGTAGCTATATACTGATCTAAAAACTGAAATTTAAAGACAACTAATACTGAGAATCACTAACAATTATGTAGCCATTGAAAGCAGATATTCTAAGTAGGAAGCTATTGGAAATGATGTCCACTTCATCTTTCATATGAATATTTGCTCAATATGAGGGTCGCCAGATTTTAACCAGGACACTTTTGAGGCCTCCATAGAGCATATTCCAAAAAAACACATTTTCTTTATGTACCTAGGTATTATTTCCTAAATATCCTTTGAGTTTTTGCACTGACTATTTACATCTTTTAATACAACTAGCCCATTATTCTTGTCCAATTCAAATCCATCCATCCTTTAAAAAGTAGTTTAATTAAATCCCCTATGATCTTTAAAAAGTCTCCAGTATAATATTTTTCAGGTTCTCAAGTATTTTTATTGAAGTATCTAGTATCTTCATGACCACTAAGTAATAGCCTTTTATGTCTCATTTGTACCATGTGTCTCTATTATATTACTTCCATTATGATTTGAATATGTTGTTCAATGTATCATGTGTTGGGAGCTTGGTTTACATTGTAAGATAATTTGTAAATAGTGGAACTTATAAAGAGTTCACTAGTAGATAGTGGTTAGATCATTTGGGAAAATTCCCTTGGAAGGACTAATGTAGCTCTCATGGTACTCAAGTTAATTTTTATTAAAGCATGTTGCTACAAAAAGAGCAAGACTAGTCCCCAGTTTGTCTACTTCCTGTCTCTTTATGTTCTCTCTCCCTCTTGAATTGACTGTCACCATCATGACTTCTCATGTGTGATGCAGGTGAAGGGGGCCTCAAAGAAGCTGAAAAGATGCTGGGAAAGTGTTCTTAAATCTTCATAACTATGTACTCAGATAACATTTTTATGCATTTTTTCCTTTTTATGCATCGGCCTGCCTCAAGTATTTTTGTATATAATCATAACACAGGCTAGAACAAATTCTGTGTCTTATTTCTCAAAATAATTTCTGGGGAGACACTGCAGTGCATTACCAGGAGTTCTAAAAAAAGATTTGGAAAAATATCTGCTCTGCATTCACTGAGTTATCTTTAGTGAGTGATTAAATGTATTTGAGTCCCAGGCCTCTCATTTATGCAATGAGTAGGACATCTATGATTACATTTTAAAAGACCTTTTGTAGATCAGAGGGTAAAGGGTTCAGTTTTTATGAATCTCATTTCTTTTGTTCAGAAGAAGTATCTTGTATTTTTTATATTCCCCATGGTACTTGGACTAGTGTCTTGCCATTTACATTGAAACTGAAATATGTGGAGTGATTTTGCTCAGTAAGAAAATGTAACGGTGACTTCTTAAATTATAGCAAAGACTCTATGTGAATGTTCTGATATATAATGTGATGCACTGTCCCCTTGCTACTGATTATAGAGCAAAGTGGCATTTATGGCTAGATCTTGATGGCACCCATTAATCAGAAGTGGTTTGAATTGACGTGATCAAAACGGTTAGAAAACCATAAATAAAGAGCCTTATCATTAAACAAATTTAGGTTTTGCCAGCAGCAGTTTGAGTCTTCAAATAGAGTACAAGTTATGTGTATTTGTACTAGTGAAATGACTCTAAATTATGTATTTACTCTTTAAGCTACTTTTATTAACATAAGTCAAAATCAATTATAATACCAGTGTAGAAAGAGATATGAAGATCTTCAAAAGCTGAAACATGTTCAAGTACAAACTCAGGTTTGTATTTGAATGCAAAACAGCTCTCTTGATTCACATTATACCTCTTTGAGCTTGAGATACTCATCCAGAAGAAAGCAAATTTTGTGTGTTTGTGCATATATGTGGGCAGGTGCTAGACCCATTAAGAACTAACATAATTAGAATGTAAAGTAAAAATATTTTTATTTGGAGTTCATTTGTTCAAAGTAGGAGGAATTGCCCAGGAAGAAAATGCAAGAGATTTTGTCATCCATTTCACCTAATTTATATGAGAAAGTCAATTGTCTGTCAATTATAAGTGGAACCCACAAGTAATCAACAACAGGTATTGAAAGGCTGTGATGAGAAACCAAACTAAAGCTGTTTTTCTCTTGTTTCCTCTAGCGCTGATTGCTGTGCAATTTGATTTGGATGACTGCTATATTAAAATTGTATTGAAAATAAACATGACCTATTTTTAAAATTATTTTAAGGTTATTTTAAGACCCATAGCTTAAGGTCACAATACACATTATAATTATCTCTTATTTTTATAATGCACTCCAAAGATAAAGCATTTGGAATATATCCTTTATGAAAAAAATCTTATTTTTCTGAGTAAAACTAAGTTGTAACATGCATCATATTTTTCTCTGAATTATATGTTTGATCTTAAGATTAATAGAAGAAAGTGTTTTGATGGAGCAGCCAAAAGATTAATATGATCTTGACTGGGGGGATATTGTGGCAGGATAGATGGAGAATGAACCAGAAGTCCTTGGGGATCATGTAATTTTTTGGCTGATGACAAAGAAACTGACATCATTGTTATTAATGGAAAAGATTGGCTAAAAACAGCAATGTTCTTTAAGTTGTACATAAAGGAAGAATTTCTTTGTTCAACAAAAATTCCCTGTGCAGCCAGCAAGGCTGAAATACATTATACTGAGATTTTGGGAACCTGGGTTCTATTTTTTGATAGTTTCTGTAACTAGTAAAGTGACCTTAGCCAGCTCAATAAACCTCTCTATATCTCTTCATTTGCTTCTAAAACCAGAAGAGCAATGCTTTCTAAAAGAAGAGGAACAATAAATTTCTTTTGTTTCTTTTTTTTAACCTGAATTTTTTTCCCAATTTGACTAAGATAAAACCTGCAGAAATATTTCAGAGTGTATCACACAGCATACAAATGGGATTTAATAATCATTGCTAACTCTATTTATGACTCTTTTCTCTTTCAAAGGTTGTCCTTGCTCAATTGGTTTATTCTCTTACTGCAATTTACTCAAACTGATTATATATAAATTTTCCCTCTTCTTTAGCCATACTATATCCACTAGTAGTCTCTTGCTTAAATCTGTACAATTTTTTTTGTATGTTGTTGTATGTAAACCCAATTGAGCTTGCCTGTCATTCAGTCATATTTGGGGACATAAGTGTTGTCCATGTAACATATTTTATCATGTTCCATGTAGAATTAAATTGGAAAAATGTATTTATATATTTGAGAGTGTACTATGTTCCCATAGCTTGTTTTTAGCCATATGTTTTTGTAAACTTAGTTCTTCATGATTTATAGGTAATATCAAAAAAAATAATAATTTTGGAATATGATTGCTGTATAGACCCCAAGTATGAGAAGATTTTACCCTATTGTAACTGGTAAGCCAAAATTTTATTATAAGAAATTTAGTATTATTTATATTCAACCTGCTGTGGTTATCTTTTACACTTGGCCCACAGAAAATAAGACTCAGAAACATACCTCACTGTGTTTTTTTTTCAGATATCTAAGGCCTCAGCCTTGATTCCAGATCCATTTCTCTGATTCCTGCCCTGAAGTCACACTACATATGGAACCACAGTGATCTCAGAATTTACTGGAGTACCTTAAAACACTATTGGCCACATTCACAACAAGATTAAATATTGCCACCAGGGCTGAATTCTAGAAGGCCGTTATGCACACACAAGAGAGAGCAAACTGTTCTCTCTTATAAAAGTCCACATTTAAGTCTGTGGAAATTCTATCTTCTCAAAACAATTCCTGCTCAACCCAATCAAAATGTATGGCTCTGACCAGAGTGACAGTTCACGATGGACAGGAAGCAGCTGCTAAATTTATCTAGGACACAACACATTCTGTGACTGAAAATTAGGTGAGGAAAGGAACCTGCTGCTGCCATTGGTCATTTTCTACCTGAACTACACTTCACTTTACAGTATTCTTACTCACACCTTCTAAATTCTACAACACATGTAGGTCTGAGAAACCATTAAGAAATAATTAAAACCAAGAATCAATAAATGGAATGGATTCAACTAAAAGTCTCTTACTCACCAAACAAACAAACACACAAATAGAAAAACAATCTGTGCGGTGTATAGAGAGCCTACATCCTGGTAGCAATTTTTTACTCCTCACATACCAGATAGAGCACTAATCTCTAGGGTATATAAAAACTGTAAAATTCAAGCATCAAAAAACCAAAATAACCAAATCAATAAATAGGCCAAGGAATGAACAGTCACCAATCAGAAAAGAATATACAATTAATCCACAAATATATAAAAAGAATGTTCATCATCTCTAACAAATCAAAACTACTCTAAGATATCTCACTTCAGACAGAATGGCAGCTATTATGAAGACAAACAGCAATAAGTGCTGGCCAGGATGTGGGGAAAAATATATTCACACACTGATGGTGGGACTACAAATTGGTGCAGACAGTATTTAAGGCAGTATGGAGATTTTTTGGAAAAATGGGAAATCACCATTTGACCAAGCTATCCTCTCCTTGGTCTACACCAAAAAGACATAAAAACAGCATACTACAGGGACACAGCCACATCAATATCTATAGCAGCACATTTCACTATAGCCAAACTCTGGAACTAACCTAGATACCCTTTAATAGATGAATGGATAAAGAAAATGTGGCATATATACACAATGGAATATTACTCAGCAATAAAAGGGAATAAATCATGGCATTTGCAGGTAAGTGGATGGAGTTACAAAAGATAATGCTAAGTGAAGTTAGCCAATCCAAAAAAACAAATTCTGAATGTTATCTTTGATATAAGGAGGCTGATTCATAGTGGGATAGGGCAAGGGAGCATGGGATTAATAGACAAACTCTAGATAGGGCAGAGGGGTTGGAGGGGAAGAGAGAGGGCATGGGGTTATTAATGATGATGGAATGTGATGATCATTATTATTCAAAGTACAGGTATGAAGACATGAATTGGTGTGAATATACTATGTATAAAACCACAGATATGAAAAATTGTGCTCTATATGTGTAATAAAAAATGTAATATATTCTGCTGTCATATATGAATAAAAAAAGAAAGAAAAAAATCCAAAATATGAAAAAAAACATTTGTTTATATTCTAGGTGCATTACTTCAAATACCAAAAAACCCTTAAATAACTAAATACAATATAATAGACAATAAATTGAGAAATACTATGCTACAAAAATACATAATAACTAAAAAGAATATCTTCTTTTACAATGTAAACATCATGAAAAAGTTAATAAAGTGGAAGTTATAACCTTTTTAACTTTTAATTTTATTTGTAAACATTATGGAATCCCAGTACATTATTTTTGTACTTGTAAAATTATGTGTGTCAAGCAAACTAGTGAATAAGGAAAGACAGTTATTGAAAAATTAAAAGAAACATCTTTGTAGAGGCTGTCCTACAAACAGGAAATCTTCTTACTCTTAGGCTACAGAAAAAAATCAGAGGAAAACTGGTGCCTATAACCAAATTCTGAAAACGTTATGAATTTGTTTTGTTTTTTGGATTGGATAACTTCACTTAGCATTATCTTCTGTAATTTCATCCATTTATCAAATGAGAATGGTGCATGTGAAGAGTGATCTGGAAGTCCAAAGATAGGGCAGGAAGTTTAAGGAGAGAACTGAGCAGCATAACTAGGGGATGCATTTAAGTATTACAAGAAGATAGGGTCCCAATGAATTTGGATGATAGTTATGACATAAAGTGATGCATGTCCATAATATAGTGCCATTTAAAACAGATTAGGTCCTATTTCTTTGGAAGGACTAGATCCAGGTTTGTATATACACAAACATGTAAAAAATGCTTATTTTCACTGAAAAAGGCTAAGTGAGGTGGATTTGGGTACCATGAATAAAAATGGATCAAAAGAAATTAGTGTATTCTGGAGAGAAAGAGGTACAGGGAATTTCATTTCAAAATGGAGAGTCCAACAAGGGAACTCCTGATCCTCTTGATTCAATGATTTCACAAGTCTATTGTCTCTTGTCCAAGATTCCTAATTTTTCATAGTGGTAACATGCAGTTTTAAATGTCTCTCACATATCTCTTTAGTTCATAGATTTTTATCACATTTCCCTGCTATTTTCTGAATGTACAATATACTAATAAAAAGTATAACCTTAACAAGCATACTGAAAGAATACACATATGTTGCTAGGATTCTTACTATGAGTCAACATTATAAATGTCTCCTCATTACTATCATTTTAATATCCACCCATAAATTTCTTCAGAACAGATTGAGTATAAAAATGAATTTTTGCTGAACAAGGTGACATTCCAGTGCTTCTAGATACTTAGAGAATCTCTCTTGAAAAGAAGATCCATAGCACCAAGTGCTGAGTCTGCTCAAATGTCTGCTCTGCCTTACTGGGATTCCTAATCTGTTACTTTCCTCACTTGTAAAATGAATGATAATACCTGCCTACTGGCATTTTCATGAAACTTAAATGGGATAATTTATGTAAAGTACACAACAGCATTTATATCCCAGTTTTATTATCTTTTGAGATTTGCCATATATTAACTTGTATTATGGATATCTTTATGCATCTTATCCTTCATGGGGTAGCTCCATGATGTACTGTCCTGGTTATACCAGTAACTCTCACAATATTTCCTTTCCCTAAAGTGACTTCAAAAGAGTTAAGTTGGATATTAAGAATAAAAAGCTAGGCTGGGATTGTGGCTCAGCAGTAGAGTGCTCACCTGGCACAGGTGTGACCCAGGTTCGATCCTCAGCCCACATAAAAAAATAAAGGCACTGTGTTTTGTTCATCTACACCTAAAAAGTAAATAAATAAATATTTTTTAAAAAAAGAATAAAAGGCTGGGCATAGAGGACCATGTCTAATTCTAGTAGCTCTGGAAGTTGAGGCATGAGAATTGTGAGTTCAATGCCAGCCTTACAAAAGTGAGATGCTAAGCAAATCAGTGAGACCCTGACTCACGAAAATACAAAAATACAAAAGAGGGCTGGTTTTGTACACCTGAGTTCAATCCATAGTACCCATTCCCCAGAAATAATAATAAAAAGGGGAGGGGGGTGGACTATGAAATAAATGTGTTAAGATTAACTTTTCCCAAAATTGAGTTTTGTTTTGTTTTTAAAATAAATATAGTAGTTTAGATTATTTACAATTTGCCATGTATATTTACGGTGAACCATTTAAAGTATTAAATCATCAGTATTGAATATAATATCATAGTAGTAATGAAAAAAAATCTTAGTCAAGATATCCTTTGTCTTTTATTTAGATCTGTCAATGAAAAGGCTGTGTCCTTCTAAAAGTTAAAAAAATGTCATTATTTCTGGTTACTGAGATTTACCCATCTGAATTGCCCATATCAGATTTAACCATGAGATTAGAAAAATAATCCAGATACAGAGAAATTTTTGAAAGGATAATTTTAAAATGGCCATATCTGATTAATGCATTTATGTATTTTTATTTATTTTCTCCCAAAAATACTGAAGCCAGTGATAAATACTCATTGCTTTAAGACTGAGATAATAAAAAAAACAACAATAATTTTAAAAACCAAATGCAATACTATAGAAGGAAGAAAAAGAAAATGGTCAAATAGGATATTTTTCTTTATAAAAATCAGATCAAATAAAGTAGACTTCAAGCCAAAGTTAATAAAAAAAGAGATAAAGACAGACATTGCATACTCCTTAAGGGAACCATACATCAACAAGATATAGCAATTATAAATATATATGTCCCAAACAATGGAGCATCTACGTTCATCAGACAAACTCTTCTCAAGTTCAAATAAACCACAACACAATAATTCTGGGTAACTTTAACACACCTCTCACCACTGCCTAGATCTTCCAAACAAAAGCTGAACAAAGAAACTATAGAACTCAATAATACAATCAATAACATAGAATTAACTGACATATATAGAATATTTCATTCAACAAGCAAATACACTTTCTTCTCAGCAGCACATGGATCCTTCTCTAAAATACACCCTGTTATTCCACAAGCAACTCTTAGCAAATACAAAAAAGTAAAGATACTAATCTGCATTCTATCAGATCATAATGGAATGAAATTAGAAATCAATGATAAAAAATAAAAGCTACTACAACACCTGGAGACTAAATAATATGCTATTGAATGAACAATGGGATGCAAAAGACATCAAAGAGAATATTAAAAAATCTTAGAGGTAAATGAGAACACTAATACAACATATTGAAAAATCTGGGACACTATGAAGGCAATACTAAGAGGAAAGTTCATTGCATGAAGTTCATTCCTTAGAAGAAGAAAAAGTCAAATAAATGAACTAACATTACATCTTAAAGCCCTAGGAAAAAATAATAAATAAACACCAAAAGCAGTAGAAGACAAGAAATAATTAAAATCAGAGCTGAAATCAATTAAATTGAAACAAAATAAATAATTTTAAAAATGACAAAACAAAAAGTTGTTTTTTTGAAAAAATAAATAAATTGATAAACTGTTAGCTATGCTAAAAAAGAGAGGGAGAAAACTCAAATTACATCTGTGATGAAAAAGAAAATATGATCATATAATTCTTATCTTTAAGTGTATTGATGTGATTAATTATATTTATTGATGGACACTACAGGAAGTAATTTCCAATTTGACTATATTATTATTATTTATTGACAGACACTACAGTACAGAATACAGAAGATAATCAGAAATTATTATGAAAATTTGTACTCCAATAAAACACAAAATATCAAAGGCATTGGCAAAAATCTTGAGTCATATGATGAATGTCGATGATATACACAATTTAAACAGATCAATTTCAAGCAATGAAATAGAAGACACCATCAGAAGCCTACCAACAAAGAAAAGCCCAGGACAGGATGGATACATGGCTGAGTTGTACAAAAACTTTAAAAGAAGAACTAATACCAATACTCCTCAAATTATTTCATAAAATAGAAAAAAAGGAACACTTCCAAATACATTTATGAGGCCAATATCACCCTGATTCTAAAACCAGACAAAGACACATCAAAGAAATAAAACTTCAGACCAATATCTCTAATGAACATAGATGCTAAAATTCTGGCAAACTGAATACAAAAACATCAAATGATAGTACACCACGATCAAGTGGGGTTCATCCTGGGGATGCAAGGTTGGTTCAACATATGGAAATCAATAAATGTAATTTATCACATCAATAGACTTAAAGATAAGAACCATATGATCATCTCAATAGATGCAGAAAAAGTATTTGACAAATACAGCACCCCCATGTTCAAAACACTAGAAAAACTAGAGATATCAGGAACATACCTCAACATTGTAAAAGCTATCTACACTAAGCTCCAGTCCAACATCATTCTAAATGGAAAGAAATTTAAAGCATTCCCTCTAAAAACTGGAACAAGACAGGGATGTCCTCTTTCATCACTTCTATTCAACGTAGTTCTTGAAACTCTAGCCAGTGCAATTAGACAAAAGAAATTAAAGGGATAAATATAAGAAAAGAAGAACTCAAAAACTGTCACTGACAACATGATTCTGTATCTAGAGGATCCAAAAATCTCTACCAGAAAACTTATAGAACTAATAAATGAATTCAGCAAAGTAACAGGATATAAAATCAACACACATAAGTCAAAGGCATTTCTGTACATCAGTGACAAATCCTCTGAAAGATAAACTAGGAAAACCAGCTCATTTACAATAACCTCAAAAAGTTAAATAAAATGCTTGAGAATCAATGAAAGAGGTGAAAGACCTCTACAATGAAAACTATAGAACACTAAACGAAGAAATTAAAGAAGACCTTAGAAGATGGAAAGATCTCCTTTGTTCTTGGATAGGCAGAATTAATGTTGTCAAAATCACCATACTACCCAAAGCACTATACAGATTTAAGGCAATCCTAATCAAAATATGAAAGACATTCCTCACAGAAATAGAAAAAACAATCATGAAATTCATCTGGAAAAATAAGAACCCAGAATAGCTAAAGCAATCCTTAGCAGAAAGAGTGAAGCAGGTCACATCACTATACCAGTTCTTAAACTATACTACAGAGCAATAGTAACAAAAACTGCATTGTATTGGCACCAAAACAGACTTATAGACCAATGGTATGGAATAGAGAACAGAGAGACAAGCCCACATAATTATAGTTATTTTATATTAGACAAAGGTTCCAAAAACATATATGTTGGAGAAAAGATAGCCTATTCAACAAATGGTGCTGGGAAAATGGAAATTCATATGAAACAAAATAAAATTAAACCCCTATCTCTCACCATGCATAAAACTCAACTCAATGCGGATCAAGGACCTAGAAATTAAACTAGAGACACTGCATCTATTAGAAGAAAAAGAAGGCTGAAATCTAAATCACATCATATTAGGCCCCAACTTCCATAATAAGACCCCTATAGCACAAGAAATAAAATCAAGAATCAATAAATGGGATGAATTCAAACTCAAAAGCATCTTCTCAGCAAAAGAAACAATCAGTGAGGGGAATAGAGAGCCTACAGAATGAGAGCAAATTTTTACCACATGCACATCAGATAGAGCACTAATCTCCAGGATATATAAAGAACTCAAAAATCTTAACAGCAAAAAAAAACAAGAAAACCCAATTAACAAATAGGCCAAGGAACTGAAGAGACATTTTGCAGAAGAGAATATATAATCAATCGACAAATATATTAAAAAATGTTCAACATCTCTATCAATTAGAGAAATGCAAATCAAAACTAAGATGTCAACTCAATCCAGTCAATATGGAAGTTATTTAAGAATAAAAAGAACAACAAGTGTTGGCAAGGATGGGGGGAAAAGGCACACTCATACATTGCTGGTGGTGTTACTGCTGTTGACCGGTGATGAGTCCTTGCTTCCCCAATGTTGAAGAATAACACCAAAGAAGCATGGCGAGGCAAGGTCAGAGTAGAAATTAGAAGTTTATTAAAGGACAGCAGAAAAGACTTCCTCTGCCGGAGGAAGAAGGGGACCCAAGAGGTGGAATCCATGGAAGGGCTGTTGTCTCCCCTTTTTATAGTTCTTTCAGTGATGGAATGTAGGTGGGAAGGCCCGAGGGGTGGGACACAGGTGGGCCAAAGAAGTAATCTGGGCAGGAAGGACTTCATTAACACTTCTTTGGGATGGACTTTGGCCTAGGGCCTTTTCAGGACTTCATTAACATTCCATGAGTTGTCCTGTGTTTCCTGGAATCATTCTCAGCATGGCCTCCATTTTAGATTTCACTCGGTATTAGACCTGATTTACCTAACTACACTGACTACCTAACTTTAAATCTGGCTTCAGTGGGACTGCAAATTGGTACAGCCAATGTGGAAAGCCGTATGGATATTCCTTGGAAAACTGGGAATGGAATCACCATTTGACCCAGTTATCCCACTCTTCAGTTTATACCCAAAGGACTTAAAAACAGCATACTACAAGGACACAGCCGCATCAATGTTTATAGCAGCACAATTAACAATAGCAAAACTGGGGAACCAACCTAGATACCCTTCAGTAGATGAACTGATAAAGAAACTGGGGTATATATACACAGTGGAATATTACTCAACATTAAAAAAGAATAAAATCATGGTATTTTCAGGTAAATGGATGGAGTTTGAGAATATTATGCCAAGTAAGCCAATCCCCCAAATACAAATGCCAAATGTTTTCTCCGAGAGGAGGAGGCTGATCCATAATGGGGATAGGGGAAGGAGCATGGGAGGAATGGAAAAACTTTAAATAGGACAAAGGGAATGGAGGGGAAGTCAGGGGGTGTAGGGGTAGGAAAGATGGTAGAATGAAATGGACATCATTACCCTAAGTACTGAATGAAGACACAAATGGTGTGATTCTACTTTCTGTACAACCAGAAACATGAAAAATTATGCTCTATATGTGTAATATAAACTGAAATGCATTCTGCTGTCATGTATAACAAATTAGAATAAATAATTTGAAAAAATAATTGAAACATTTATATTAATGTTTTTATAACTCAAAAAATATAAAGGAAATAAAAATTATTTGGTCAGATATGTTACTCAAATCTTTCATGATTATTTTGCAATAATACTGATTTTGCAGTTACAGCAGAAAAATCAAAGCTTTTTATTTTTGACATGCCAGTTTTATAGAGAGAGGAGTCTTAAAAAACTATAAAAATTATAGGCAACTAATGCTGGGTACATGAGTATTTCTTATCTGTCTTTAATCCTATGTATATGTATAAATGGTTTTGTAATAACATTTAACCAATTAAGAAGAAATAAGAAAATAAGAAGCAATAACATTGATATGCTAATATGAACTGACCTCTAAGCTTAAGAAAAAATGCAAGATCTAAAATATTATACACAACATGCCTCCGTATGTGGTGTGGGTGTAGGGGTGTGTGTGTGAGGGGGTGTTTGTGAGTGCGAAAGAGAATTTCACATGCACAAAATATTTTGGAAAGATACATGATAAGCCATTAGCTAATATAAACTAAAGCAGAAGGGATCTATTTTTGTAGTTATTTGATTAATTAACTGTATGTATCTATCTTTAAATTTTTTAGTAAATATGTTTGGTTCAAGTTATTTCTATTTCCTGTGTCTCAATTGTTTTTGTTCACTGGGGATTTCTATTCCCAATGTTTCTTAATGAGAAATATCATCACCAGACTAATTTTTTTTCTAAATCTATTTCAATATATTTATAATAATGTTGATCATAAGTAGTAAATATTTATAATTAATATGACTTACAATTACCAGAAAGTAACCAAGATTCTCAAAGTCATTGTCATTCTTCAGATTTTCCAGAAATATACTTCATCTACCATAAGACAAAGTAATACTATTTCCATAGGAGCCCAAATAGCAGCTGAACCTACATGGTCTAAGGAAAGCTTATATTAAGGCTTTTAAAATAAAGTGAGAAGAAAATTTATGAATTTATATGTCTACATAGAAACAAAAAAAGAAAAAGAAAAACATATATAAGCAGAAAATATTGCATTTTAGTGCATTCTAGTGGTCTTAGGAAAAACAGCAGTGCAATTAACAAGAAGGAACAGAAAGCATTCTACAAAACAAATATAATAAAAACAATAACATTAAGAAGTAACATTCTGCTGGGCATCTTGGCACATACATGTAATCCCAGTGACAGAAGCTGAGGCAGGAGGATTACAAATTCAAAGCCAGCCCCAGCAATTTAGTGAGGCCTAACCAACTCAGTGAGACCCTGTCTCTAAATAAACTATAAAAAGGGTTGGGGATGTGGCTCAGTGGTTAAGCACCCCTGGGTTCAATCCCTGGTACCAATACAAACAAACAAAAAGACACCCAACATTTCATAAGAATTTATATAAGCATGCACAAGGCTGGTTTCAATGCCCAGCCCCACAATACAAAAACAAAATATGTAAAGAACTGTTGAATCATGCTCTCTCTACTGACTTGTTAAATTCACCAAGTAATGTTTTACACATCCCTCCTTAAGCCTAATAATATACTTTTGAAGCCAATGTTAAAATATACTTCCTCACTCATATTGCTTCCCATTGTTTTAATACTTCAAGCTCATTGTGCTAGCAAAGTATCTTCACTATCCTCTGACTACAGGATAAATAAGCAGATTTCATGTCTAACAACTCATATTTGACAAAAGAGTCAGGTTCCCCCCAATTGGCACTTATTGAAAAAAAAATTGTTTGATAACTATAATAAACTAAAGAAGTTTCATTCTAGCTTTGTTGTTAAAGTCTGTTATAATAATGTGCTGGAAATAAAAAAATAGTATACCCAATAACATCTTAAATGTTGATGCTAAAAATATGACTAATTTCAATTAATTATTACTGAGTTCCTACAACATGCAAGGCAGTGTGCTGAGTGCTGGGAATAACCTGTGGCTTGCAGTCAGGTAGGGATGGAATTAAGAAGGTGCCTAAGGGACAGGAATGTAAATAACTACAGCACACTATGATAAGAACTTATAAGGGTTATATCAAGTGTTACAGGAATATAGATAAGGGATTATCTGATTCTATAAAAGGTCATGTCAAATAAAGCTATCAAAAAGAAGATAATGATTTCACCTAAGCCTCAAAAGAACAGTAAGAATTTTCTAGTCAGACAAATGAATTAATAGAGAGGGGTATTTCTGTCAAAAGCAGTGCCATAAAAGTGAATTAGAAAAATAGACAGTGGGTCCAACAGCAGTTTTGCAGTGTATTTAGTATTAGAAGGAATGGAGTACTGTGAAGGGACTAGAGAAAGGACCTAGTTGCAAAATAACTTTGAAATAAGCTAGATATTTTTAAGTAGGGCTATAACATAACTATTCCATTTGTGTTTCAGAAAGTGAGTCCTGTGGATAAGGAAAACGGACTAGGAAATGGAAATATTAGAGGCAAGGAAGACAGGTAAATTCTACATTAATTCAGATAAAAGAAAAGTGGCAGTGAATGGAGAAAAACAACACTGGAGAAATGTTTCAGAACTGTATTTTATATAGTATTTCAAGTTCCTCAGAATAAATGTTTCTGAATAAATCTTGGATTATATACTTTGTATTCTTGAAAAACTAACTGTAAATTTGCTTATTTTGTAACGTTTATTACACTTTAAGGAATACTTTAATAAATTCATTGCTATAATGATAAAGATTCAGTTTTCAAACAATTTTTTAAGAGAGAGAGAATTTTAAAAATTTATTTATTTATTTATTTATTTATTTATTTATTTATTTATTTATTTATTTTTTTAGTTTTCGGCAGACACAACATCTTTGTTTGTATGTGGTGCTGAGGATCAAACCCGGGCCGCGCGCATGCCAGGCGAGCACACTACCACTTGAGCCACATCCCCAGCCCTCAAATAATTTTTTTTATATTCAAGTGGGACTACATAGAAAATCTACACAGCAACACAACATCACATGCCTTATCTCTTAGGTGTTTATAGGCAAAATGACAAGATATCTGGAATGCACTCTTATATAGACCACACTAAAACAGAATGACAAACATTATCTGTTAAATCTTGGAGATGTACATAAAAGGTACTAGTCTTTCTATTGTTGGGTCTCAAATTTTCCTCAATCAAAAACATTTTCTTTTTAATTCTTGGCATTTAAGCTTTAGGAAAACAATTTTAGAATGGAAAACACTGGAAATATTCTAGAGCTCCAGGCCTTGAAGAAATGTTTTTTTTTATTCCTTAATTTATTATACTTAAATGTGCTGTTAGTTGAAGATCATTTTGGAATAAAAAGTACTTGAAAATTTTCCATGTTTCCTATCACATGTAAGGTAAAAGTCTGAACACCTTAGGTAGCTCTCCTTCAGTATTCTAAACTCCATGATCTGACTTGGACCTCCCCTACCATGTTATCAGTGATGAAATCACAGCTAACACCCTACTCTTTATATGCAATGACTACAATTTTCTGAATACACCAAAAGGCTTTGTTCCAGGTCAAACATGTTTTACTTCCTGCACCTTACCTAACTGGCAAGCACCTTCTTATTATCTATGTTGCTATTGAAGCCTCACCTCCTCTAATTATGCCCTCCTTACTACTTCCAGATAATATCCAGTCCCTTCTTTGTGACCCCTTGTATAGCCTAGACATACATCTACCATAGAAACCATCACACTTCATACACTTTAGTGATTCACAAGTCTGAATACACTCCCATGCACCTACTCTGGTTACTTCAGTATTTGTATATTTCAGTTCTCCTACCTTGCAAGACAGTGTAATATACTGGTAAACAATACAGCTTTTAGAACCAATCATGGGGGACCTAACTCAGCTCTACTATAACTCTGCTTCTCTATGCAAATTACTTAATTATAAGACTTTAGGGCCTAGAACACAGTAGTTATTAAAAAAATACCATTATTAATGCTAATATTCTTTCTTTGGTTAAACCTATAATTTAGAAAACTTAAGAAGTCAAAAATTCCCAGATTACATACTTCAAAAAATGTTTTATTTTTTGTCCAACTTTCAACCACCCTCTCAAAGTATGAAAAAAAAAACTATTTTTTTTTACTAAGAGATAAAAAGGTCTGGTACTATATAATGATCCTATATGAAGATGAACACAAGTTCTAATAAAAATATTTATGTCTCAATATTCATAAATACTATCTAAGTGCTATTTTATGGCAGTTTAACAAATAGTCCATTTACCAACTTAAAAAATAAGTGATTTACAAACCAAAGAAAAAACTGACAATAAAGAATTTCAATATCAACTACCAAATACTTAATTACCTAAAGCAATGAACTGCCTTAGATTTCTCATAAACACACACACACACACACACACACACACACACAATCAAAGACCATCCACTGAAGTGTATGAAGACCATATTCCAACATTTTGATCCTCCTCACCAGATCCTTTTTCAAATTTTCTTGACCTTTCCTTTCCCCCTGAAGAAAAGCGATCTGGGCCTATGTAGGGAACAAAAAGACAAAACTCAATTTAGACCAAATACTTATTTTTAAAAATTCAGTTTAACAAAGAATCTTTGGAAAATAGGATAATTATATATGATTTTCCATATCTGTCACAAAGTATATAAAAATAAAGAAAAGCGCAGACTGCAAGGAGACAAAAGATTAAAAAAAAGACACCTATATGCAGTTTAATTTAGACTGGATGTTACAACTCATAGTCCAGATCCTCTAAGAGCTGATCATCTAAAACAGCCAATGCAAGCAAGTGCAAGGTGTGCAGTAGTTTGCTCAGGGTTTTTCTCTTAAACTTTTGAGGTGGTTTCTTTATTTATTTAATAAAGAGTAAAGGGATGGGGGAGCAAAATCACATGAACTATTATGATTTCCTTCCAAATTAAAAGTCTCAGTTGAACCATATATTGAAATTTTACAAGGAATTCTTTGTCTTGAGTGATTTTATCCTAGCCCTTCCCTACAAATAACAAAACTTCCCAACCTCTCAAATCTGTTTTAGGATTTGTTATATGCAAGAGAAAAGAAAGTGAAAGGCAAAAAAAGAAAACCAGAGACATCTGCCTTTTCCTGTTTCCCACAGAAGAATTACTTACAGGAAATAAACCATAAAAAAAACCTTTTATCTTCAGTAAAACAGAGAGACTAGGAAAGAGCCAGAGTTATTTTTTTAAAGTAGAAATAAAATAATTTCCATTTAAGGAATTAAAACTATGTAGTAAACATTAAGTCATTCAAGTAATTCATGTTAACTGTAAGTAAGGGAGAAGCTCTATTTAAGTTTCCTCAAGGAACGCTATCACTATTCATTCTCATATGTTTCCGTATTCCTCCAATTTCTATTATATGAATCCAGTATAACAGAAAACAATGTTTTCCCACAATGTTTTCCACTTGCTTTTCCAAGTAAGCAAGAACTTTACATTTATAGATGACCTTACCACATCCCTAAAGATTTAGGATAATCATCCAACTAAAGTTTAATGAGTAAACCATTAAATTCTGTTTATTTTAAAGGACTCATTTCTATTAGTACCACAATAATATAAAATCTAATTTAGCAATCTTCTCATAATCTTCAAGATGTAGGTACAGTAATGTTTTCATTTTCATTCCAATGAGATCTTAAAATTGATATTTCAATTGATTGAATTACATGTGTCTTATTGAAATGATTAAAAGTAGTATGAAAGCAATTATATACACAAAGGAAAAGGCATTAAATATCCAAAGTATCTATTTCTACTTCAATGATGCTGAAGTTTTTTGGAATTACATATTCTACAATGAGATAATTATTTTACCTAAGTAGAATAGTGACATGGGGGCACTTAAAGCTGACAAAATTAAATCTTAGTCTAAAGTAAACATTAGCGTGAATTTGTATGCTTTGCCATAGAATTTTATACTCTTAAAACGGCTTTAATAAATGCAATAATCTACTCAGTTCAATCAATCAAAATAATGATAACATTAAATATCAATTTTATCTTCTCTATATGCTTTGATTAGTTCTGTATTTATGCTATCATTACAGATCTTGGATGATTCTGAAATGTCAGCCTATAAAACTCTACAATACTGGGACCCAGTCTCCAATCCACTAACAACTTCCCTAATTTCCACATATACCTGCTTCCTATCCTCCTACCAATTCATACTAGGTTATTTAAATATTTAATCAAAAGAAAAGTCCCAGAATTATCAAAGAGAATGACTACAGAGAAGACGGGTGTATGTGGAAAAGACAAACCTAAGAATAACCAAAATATTAATGATACTCCTTCATGATTACAGAACACCATTCCTGCCAAAGACACAAAATAAGAATACTTATTTTCACCCCAAAAATTTAACATTGTGCTAGAGGTACAGGCCAATGTAATTTAGTCAAGAAAACACAGAAAATATAGAAAAGAGGAAATATTGTTACCATTTGCAAATAATATGAATGAATGCCAGGAAAATCTAATAATTAGAGTTATACAAAGAAAATTATAATGCTTAGGGAACAAAAAAATGACATGAAAGAATGAGAATAAATACCATGTTCTTAATCAAACTCAGCATTACAAAAAATTTTTCTCCCTAAATATATCTTTAAATATCACATGAGATCAATTAAAATACCAGCAATTTTAGAAAACAAAACCATACATAATTCTAAAGCTCACATGGAACAATAAATAAGAATAACCAAAAATTATTTAAAAGTCTTAAAATATTTCAAGCCATAATTCAATAGTTAACTTTAAAAATGGCACTTATATATGGACAATCCAAAAATCCAAATCAATGTAGAAATTTAATATAAGCTCAAGGTGGCACTGTACATCATTGGAGAAAATGAGGATTAAAACAAAAGCCAGATGGAGTTTTTAAATTGGGGTCAGGAGTGATGGTGTAGTTCAACAGCAAAGCATGTTTATCAGAATATGCAAGGGCCTAGGTTTAATTCCCAGCACTATAAAAATAAAAAATTTTAAATTAAAAAAATTTTAAAAATCTAATTAACACTAAAAATATTAGTAGAAAAGGCAGGTTTCATTTTGTTTTATTATTTCAAAATTGGCAATGCCTTTATGAGAATAAGACAAAATCCAAAGCTATAAAATACATTTGACCTTATTAAAAATTTTTATACAGCAATTAAAAAGTTGCTGAAGAACTATTATACAAAAATAAGACAATTTCTGACAAAGATCAAAACAAAACAAGTCAGAATATCACAGTTCACAAATTTGCTTTTCCTTAACTTTCACAGAGTACCTTCAAATCAGTAAGAAAAAGATCCAGAACTAAAAAGAAAACTACACAAGAAGGCATGTTAATAGAAAGACTAGGAGGTGGAAGTCAGCAGTGTATGCTTGCCTAGTATGTGCTACACTCACAGTTTGAACTCCAGCACTGCCAAAAATAAAAAAAAGGTAATTATATCCCTTTTTCTATTAGACTGATAAAGGTCAGTAATTCACTAATTTAATGATCTAGTATGTTGAGAAGCACGCATATGTATGCTGTGTTTGTATATATCAGTTTCACTTTATAGTGGACAATATCCATTAAATCCGTAAGTTTATACATTCTTTAACCCAATAATTTTGAAAGAATGTGTTTTTTTCAAATATATTTGCAAAAGTATGAAATAATATAATGAAAAAAGACAAAATTATGTACAACCCAAATGCCCATCTATGGGTAACTGGTTAAACAGATTATGAGAGTACAACTGGAAGAAAATTAGGACCTGAACTAAGACCTGTGAGAATAGAGAAGACTCTTTAAGAATAATGTCAACCTCTTAAGTTTTTCACATCTGGAAAATTAAAAACAAAAGTCTTAAAATACATGTTCCTATACAAGGAAGCTATTTCTTATGAAAAAATAGCCTGTGCCTAAAACATAGTAATTGGTGTGAATATAAATCCCTTTCAAAATAAAGATCAAATCCCAGCTAACACGTCTCCATAAATGACACTATATTGTTGTCTGTATTGGATTATTTAATTGAAAAGGCAGGGGAGAGAAGGAAATGGAAGAAAAAACTGAAAGAAAAAAAGAAATGAAGTAGGATAATGAAAAAATAGGATATGAAAAAAAAACACTAGGTAGTTATTACAAAGGAGATGGTTCTATATACACTGAGGTGGGATAATACCCATGATAGAGTACATGAAAAAAAAAGCCAGACATAGAACAATGTTTAAAACCATTCAGGTGTCTTTCTAAAATAGAAAGAAAAAGGTAAACACATCATATGCCTCTACATGTAGGTATTATCTCTAGAAAAATGTACAAGTATACAGTAACTATGAATGTTTCCATAGGTAATGAGGTAACTGAGAGACAAAGGAACTGGAGTTAAACCTACCTTTACATGCATCATCCCCTTCAACCTTGTCAAGGCTGTACCATCATAGGCAGAGTGTTGTAACTGAAACCTATTACAACCAAACAATTCTCATTCATCAGATTCAGTCTCATAAGCCCACCAATTTGTAGACTGTCTTGCATGTTTCTGTCTACACTCATTAGTTTTAGAAAGAAATAAAAAGAAGCACCAAGAGATTAGTTGGATTATATCCCTAAAGGGAATAGCATTCTCACAAATGAACTAAGATGATGGTCCAAGACCTAAGTAAACTATCACAATGAAAGCTTAAGGCATACACCTAATGTATAAGGTTACCAGAAAATGCAATAGCTTGCAAGGTTCCTTAAAAGTTCTCCCTTCTCATCTTCACAATAAAGTTCCTTCCAGAACAGAGACCTCTAATAAGAGAGTAAGTGGTCTCCAAACTTACTGAGTAGTACAGAAGTGATGATTTCAGCTACTTTTTTAAAGGTATAATTCTTGACATATCATTGTTATATTTTAACTACTTTTCCAGAAATCTCACTTCTGGCTGCTCTAATGTCACCTCAATATTCTTAAACGTGTTCTCCCCTGAACTTTCCAGAGTTTAAATAAAAAGCAGGCACAAGTCATCATACTGCCATTTATGTGTATGAGTACAGCTAATGATAATAACATATTTTGAAAAGAAATCTCTGGAATTATTTTCAAAAAAAATAAGTGTTAAACTTCCAGGATGGGGGCTGAGGCTGTAGCTCAGTGGTAAAGTGCTTGCCTCTCATGTGTGAGGCACACTGGGTTCAATCCTTAGCACCATATAAAAATAAATAAAGATACTGTGTGTTCATTTACAACTAAATAAATATTTGAAAAACAAAAACTTCTGGGATGCTTTATAAGTTTTTTTTTTAAACATAGTGTATCTAAGATTAGATCTTCCATTTCCCAACCACTAGAAAAAAGACAAACAATATTATGAAGGTATTTTACCATTTAGTCTACATGGTAAATAGGAAACTAATTTTTAATTTATTTATTTTTTTATTTTTGGTACTGTGGATTGTGCCCAAGGACACTAAACCACTGAGCCACATCCCCAGCCCTTCTTATTTTTTTTTTTTATTTTGAGACAGAGTTTCACTTAGGTTGCTTATAGCACCTCTAAGTTGCTGAGGGTGACTTCAAACTTGTGATCCTCCTTCCTCAGCTTCCCACACCAGGATTATAAGTGTGCACCATCATGCCAGATCTATTTTTTAAAATTCTTATTTGTCAAAAGAATATATATAGGTTGAGCATCCCTAATCCAAAAATATAAAATTCAAAGTGCTCAAAAATCTGAAAATTTCACACTCCATGTTACATTTTGGACTTTGGATTTTCCTATTAGAACAGTTCAACCAGTAAAGTCTATGAAAATATTCTATAATCAAAAAAATTTGAAATTTGAAATATTTTTGGTCCCAAGTATTCAGATAAGGGATACTCAACTTGTAAAAGAAATAGAAATCTTCCATATGTAAGCAGGCTTATCTGCATGCATTGTATCTAATAAACTAAAATATTTTAAATGTACTTGACACAATTTTAACTACCTTGTAATCTAAAATTAAAAAGCATTTGAATTAATTTATACCAAAACCCAAAGGACTTAAAATCAGCATACTACATTGACGCAGCCACATCAATGTTTATAGCAGCTCAACTCACAATAGCCAACCTATGGTACCAACATCAGTGCCATTCAACTGATGAATGGATAAAGAAAATGTGGTTTATATAACACAATGGAATATTATTCAGCCTTAAAGGAGAATGAAATTATGGCATTTGTGGATTAATAGATGGAGTTGGAAAATATCATGCTAAGCAAAACAAGCCAATCCCTAAAAACCAAAGGCCAAATGTTTTCTGTTATGAAGATGATGATTTATAATGAAGTTGGGGTAGGAAAGAATGGAGGAACTTTGTATTGGGTATAGGGGAGGTAGGAAAGGGGAGGGAGTATGGGAGTGGGAAGAATGGTGGAAGGAAAGGGACATTATTACCCTATGTACATGTATGATTACACAAACAGTGTGACTCTACATCGTGTACAGTCAGAGAAAAGAGAAGCTGTACTCCATTTGTGTACAATTAGTTGAAAAGCATTCTGCTGTCATATTTAATTAATTAGAGCAAATAAAAATATTTTTTAAAAGGATTCGAATTCAAAATCAACGACATCATTGAAAAAAAAAACGTACTCAAAAAGAAAACACACAAAGTGCCAGTTGTGTTGAATACTTTTCAGTTGTTTCTCAGTCATCTGCTATGGGAGACAAAGAACATTTGCTCCTATAAAAATCCAAAATAATGTACAGAAAACTTAACTAAAGTTCTAAGTTAATTTGGACACAAAATCACACATAAAAAGAGAAATACTTGAAAAATCCAAAATATGGTTTACTTAAGCTAAAAAAATAGCATACAATGAAGTTTCAGTAATTTGCTTTACATCTTTCTTAAAATATATTTTTTAGTTATACATGAACATAATACCTTTATTTATTTTATGTGGTGCTGAGGATCAAACCCATTGCCTCACATGTGCTAGACAAGCACGCTACCACTGAGCCACAATCCCAGCCCCTGCTTTACATCTTAATGCCTTCTTGTAAACTACACCTAACTTCCTCTAAAAACCTTTTAATTACTTATGCTCTTTAATCTAGGCTGCTAGTTGGTTTTTCTCTAGCACGTAAGCATTGCCTTGAGCCCTCTCTCTTAAAGATAGTTACATCACATGGTGACATCAGACTTCACCATCAAAATTACCTAGAGGACTAATTAAAACACAGATTGGGCTCCATCCTCAGAGTTTCTGATTTAGTAGATCTGGAGGGGGCAGGAGAATCTGCATTTTTAGCAAGTACCTAGGTGATGTTCTAATCTGAGACCACATTTGAAGAGCCACTGACTTACATCATCTGTGACACAGGTAGAAGGCCAAAATAAAGCAAGTAGGCCACTCAAAAGCAAGGACCCAGAACCATAACTCTTTACTCCATGAAAGTAAGGAGTCTTACACAAGCCCACAAGCTGACAGACAAGTATATATACTGGCTTTTGGAATCTCTTCCAAATTTTTTACTAATGACTGTGTTTTAGGAATCTCCTGATAAGGAAATAAAAACTACCAACATATTTCAGTTCAATCACATGTTTGAGAATACCTATTACCCACTACAGCCCAAAGTGTTATAAAGAAGAATTTAGGAAAGACAAAATCAAGTTCCTACTCTTAACACATTTCCAATCTAGTTAGGGTACATGACCAGTCCAAAAGAAAAGCTAAGATAAGATAGTACAGTCTTCTAATAAATGATAATTCAAATGATACAGTCAAATATTCACATTCATTCAACTCACAATATTAATTGAGCATCTACTCTGTACTAGGCACAGTTACTGGCATTGGGATTAAAAGACTAACAATAGAAATAAAACAGTTCATAGTCAAGTAGATGTAACATGTCATATACACCATGAGTACAAATAACATATGATAGATGTACTTACAATAGAAACAGTTACAGGCAAAAGCAGTGAATATAAAAACAAACACAAATAAAATACAGTGGGACATCTATTTAATTTTGGAGACAAATATAGAATTGTTGCTCTTTTAATAAACTTTTGACCTGGTATTTATTCTGTAAATAGCATAGAAAAATTCCTGTACTGTTTACATTTATTTGTCTATCATTCCTTTTCAAAAAAGAGTAGGAAGTTTTTAGATGACATATTACCTCTGAAATGCTATAGGAAAGAGTGGTGCATTCTTTCACAAAGCCATCGCCAAATGTCTGATAACAAATACTGGTTTTCCTATACAGAAAACCCTCAACTACCCAAACCACTAAATTAATTATATCCATATCATTGCCTTATGACAGAATATAAATAACCACCTAGCAGTAGGTTTCTACAATCTCATAAAGTTCACTTAGGTTCCCAACCAATCAGTTCCCACAGCACATTTTACTCTCTTAAATATTAAATCTTTACAAATGTTCCTGATGTTTGCTCACGGGGCTAGAAAGTTCATTAAAAAATACAAAACCAGATGCATATAGTATACACATCTACACACACACAGATACAGGCACACAAAGAAGTGTGAGAAAAGAAGATATCAATCAAGGGAATAATTCTACAAACATATTCAGTATATCAGACTATGACGCTCATGGTTACCCATGCAGAAGATACTTTGTGAAGGCAATGGAGAGGTTAAGGCCTAATTCAAAGACTAAAAATGCATGAGTTTAGCCTAATGTTTTTCATTTACATTTACATTATTATTCAAAGTACATGTATAAAGACATGAATTGATGTGAATATACTTTGTATACAATCAGAGATATAAAAAATTGTGCCCTCTATGTGTAATAAGCATTGCAATGCATTCTGCTGTCACATATAAATAAAAAAATAATAATAATAATGAAAAAAAGAAATTTCACGAAGAGGATGAACAACTCACCAAGACTCTGTCTCATATAATATTAAGACTGGGGTCTAGTTTTGAATACAACAGCACCCTTTGTTTCAATCATAAGAATCACACTGCAATGTGGAACTTATTTTTTTCAATGTTGTGCAAAACAAAATGTTTCCAAATTAATAAATTGGGCATTAAAATAATTAATCGAAGAAGTCATACCATTAAATGGTATGATAAATTACCTGACAGATGACTAAATATATTTAATAAGAAAAGACAAGTACACCAAGAGAAGAGCAGCCAAGTGACTTGAATAGCCTCTTTATACTGGTTATATGTAAGTGCTCAGTACTCATAGAAATATCAGCATTTTAAGAAATTAGAAGAAGATGAAATATAATAAAGTCAAATACATAAAATTAAACAGTATTCATGAAGATGTGGAATGAAAAGTTCTTATGAACTACAGATGAATTATAAGTTGCTGTTTTTTTGGTAAAAATTGTGTGCCTATTGAAGGACATGATTCTTCCCCACCAGTAGTATTAAAATATAGAAATGATTGCCCTTATAAGCCAAAATAACATATAAAAGTAGAGGTGAATGGTGCATATAGTAGAAACCTGTAAGTTGAAGGAAAAGATAATACACACATAAGAAGATACAAATAATAAAGTGTGACAACTAATTGACTCACTATAGATTGGATGTCAAGATTTAACCACAAGTTGCACAGAAGTCATATGGAAAACAGATGATTTCTTGTAGATAGTGTGGTGAAGATGTTCCCTCTATCTGACAGGGTCACAGCATGGGGGACACTGTGGCAGGGATGCACCATCTGGAAACTGGAACCATGGAGAAGATTATGTGTGTTGTTTATGATACTCATGATATGGATAATAGGGTACACATCAATCAATAATAAAAACATGTGTTGTCTGAAATTGCAGGAAAATTCCCAGAATGAGACTATGATACAATTAAGACATGCCTGGAGATGTTTTTTGATATCTCTCAGGATACAAACGATAGTGTTTTTCCTCAAGAAATTTACAAGGAAAGATTGTAAATTAAGGTTCTTGAGAAAATCTTAACAATTTACACTAAGCCCCACATTCTAAAGCTACAACCTGTGCAACATACATTCCCCCCACGAACAGACTCTCCTTTGCCTTACACAGGAATTCATGATAAAAATGGGATACACATAGTTAATATTAATGGCAAATGGGTTGAGGTGAAGAGCCTGATCTTTTGTTAAAGATTACAAAGACATAAGAATTGTTGTACTTTGATCAAGGATCAAAGAAACTGTTTAAGGAAGCAGTTAAATAGGTCATATGAAAAAAGGAAATTGTCTTGGAAATTAAAAATATAATAATATAAATTAATATACATATATTTTAGAGGCACTTCAGAGTAGTAGGCTTTTAAGTAATAGGATTTCACTATTTTAAGTGTGTTATATTGGTACTTTAGAAGTAAGAAATCTTACCAGTAATCATAGGTATGCTTTAAAGTTAATCATTAATGATATAATTATAGGTATGTTTTAAAGTTAAAAATTAATAATAGATCAAGATACCTGTAGTCCAGTTGTGTAGTCTAGTGATTGAGGTGAAAATATAAAAGCTTAATCATGATTGGAAAATGTTATAGGAAAATATTTTAAACAATATACTCAATATCCTAGGTAATTAATATATGTCTGAAAAGATTGTAACTCTCAGAAATTATATAAATCAAAGAAATTTTGAGCTTTCAAGCTATCCATTAACTACATGAAAAAAAACACCTGTAAAAAGGTATAAAATAAAGGGCCCTCTAGGGGCAGCACACACTTCTGAAGGCTGCTTGTAACTTGCAACTGTCATCCTGTCTCCTCTCCTTTCGCCTAAGCCACTCATCATTCAAGACCACTGGATCTCTGCTAGGGCTTGACCCCAGCAATACAGATTTAATTTTTTTTTAAAAATTTAAATTGAAAGTTGACTCTCTTGATGGGCTGTATTGAGCTATAGAAAAAATAAAATCTATCTCTATCTATATCTTTATATCTATATCTATATCTATGCCTGTGATTTGTGCTCATATTCTCATAGTACCCCATACCAAAGGGGGGAAAAGACAATGTTGAGAGCCACACCCGAAGGGGCCCCAGCAAACTTCCAGCTGCCAGCAAATTTCCAGCTGCCAGCTGATGATTGGCTCACAGTGGCCCCAGCACTTCTAGCTGCCAACTGATTGGCTCCTCTGCGATGATGCTCATTGGGCTGTTTCCCTGCCCTTTCAGACCACGGAGCTGCTCATTGGGGGACTTTTTTGGCTCCGCCCACGCAACCCAGCCAATTGGCCTCAAAAGAAGGAGGAGTGGGGGAGGTTGAGANGCTGAATTTGTAGATAGGCTTATTCAAACAGCTACCAGAGTTTTTGGGAATATGGAAAAAGCAATGCCATTAATAAAACAACTGGCTCATGAGCAAGCAATTCATTGGTGCAGAGAAGTTATTAGACCATTGAAATATGAAGATTTAAACACATATATTAAATTATGTAGAGACATAAATGAACAAGGGCAAGTCATGGCAGCTGTAGTAAAACAGGCTTTAGATGCCAGGTCAAGAACATGCTACAATTGTGAACAAACAGGACATTTTAAAAGGAATTGTCCCATAGGAGGAGGGTTTAACAAAACTAGGTATCAAAGGAGTAGAATACCGGGTATTTGCCCACGATGCCATAGAGGGAGATATTCGGCTAATGAATGCCATTCTCAAACCACCATAGAGGGTACTCCATTATCAAAAAACGAAAAAGGACCAGGTGTTTATCCACGATATCGTGGAGAAAGGCATCTGGCTCCATTGCCAAAAAATGGACAGGGGGGCCCAATGCTCCAGGGCCCAAAACCACAAATATACGGAGCACTGGAGGAACCCAGCAACCCCATCAGGGTAGTGCCCAGGACACATTGTCCATTAGATCCCTCATCAGACAAACCAGAGGGAGCACAGGGTTGGACATCTGCACCTCCGTGAGAGCAGTACTAACTCCAGAGATGGGAGTTCAAATCATTCCCACAGGAGTAAAAGGACCTCTTTCCAAAGGAACAGTAGGCTTATTATTGGGACACAGCTCTTCTACTCTAAAAGGACTTATGATAAGTCCTGGGGTAATTGATCTCGATTATGAAGGTGAAATAAAAATTATAGCCAGTTATCCAAAGGGTATATCAGTAATTTCACCAGGAGATAGAATTGCACAGTTACTAATAATACTCAGCCTACATGACAAATTTTCTAGTCATACTGTAGAAAGAGGTTCCAAGGGATTAGGCTCCACAGGTGTAGATTGGGCTATGCTTTCTTTAAATTTAGATTCTCGCCCCATGCTAAAACTAAATATTCAAGGACATGAATTTAATGGGCTACTGGATACAGGTGCATTCCTTAGCATCATCTCTCATCAAGAATGGCCAAAACATTGGCCGTTACAACAAGCCACTCAAACACTTCGAGGCCTAGGAGTGGCGACTAATCCCCATAGAAGTGCAATGGTATTAGATTGGAATTCCGGATCCTGAAGGATGTGAAGGAACTCTACAGCTATATGTATTGGATCATCTTCCAGTAAATTTATGGGGACGAGATGTCCTAGATCAATTAGGTTTGACCTTAACAAATATCATCAACCAAAATGCACCCACTATTACGACTAGACAAGGTTTTAGGAAAGGAAAAAGATTAGAAAAACAAGAACAAGGTATAGCAGCACTAGTACAAATAGATCAAGGAACGGAGAGACATGGGTTGGATTTTCAGAAAGGCCATTGAGACAATAAAAATTACTTGGAAATCAGAAAGACCAGTATGGGTTCACTTAACGACTTTCAAAAGTTATTAGGAGACATAAACTGGATAAGGCCTTATCTAGGTATAGCAACAGGAGAGTTGGGACCTTTATTTGATATCCTAAAAGGTCCATCAGATCAAAATTCACCCCGAATGTTAATGCCTGAAGCAAGAAAGGCATTATAAATCATTGAAACATATATGGAAAATATGCATTTGGATAGAATTGATATG